>NW_026047140.1:0-137111 GCF_023864275.1 Schistocerca cancellata | reverse complement strand
AACCGTCGGCCGGCCGCGACCAAAAAAAAAAAACGGCGACAATCAACCGCAACGACAAAACCGCTACCGCCGCCCGCACCCGCCACCGACCCCCCCGCAATCCAACCACCACGGCACGCAAACAGTGTCCACACACGGGCATACAGGAAACGCCAGACGACACAACCACACCGCAACACAAACACGACAATCAAAACCTTCCCGACGTGCTTTGATGGCCCTGAGAAGGGCCGTTTTGGGCCGCGCGTCTGTTGCGCGCCACTAGACGACGGGGACGGGGGGTGCGGACGACGGAGTCAACCGCCAACCCTTCCTTTCCCATTCCTCTCTTCTTCTCCTCTACTTCTTCTTCTTGGGCGAAGCCTTCGCCTTAGACGGCGTCGTCGCCTTCTTCGGGCGCGGCGCCTTCGGCTTCTTCGTCGGAACCTTGGCGGCCTTCTTCGCCTTCGACGGCGACTTGGCCTTGGCCGGCTTGGCAGCAGCCGCCTTCTTCGCACCGGCGGGAGCGGCCGACGCCGCAGACGCCTTCTTGGCGGCGCCCGCCTTCCGACCAGTCGCCGCCTTCACGCCACCAGCCTTCTTTGCGCCGGCCGCACGGGCGCCCTTCTTCTCCTTGCTGGCCGGAGCGGCGCGCTTCTTCTTGGCACCGCCGGCCCGAGCCTTGCCGCCCTCAGCCGCCCCGCCGCCGGCGCCGGCAAGCTTGAAAGAGCCGGACGCGCCCTTCCCCTTCGTCTGCACCAGCTCGCCCGCCACCACGGCCGACTTGAGGTACTTCTTGATAAACGGCGCCAGCTTCTCCGCGTCCAGCTTGTAGTGCGCGGCAATGTACTTCTTGATCGCCTGCAGCGACGATCCGCCGCGCTCCTTCAGACTCTTGATGGCGGCCGTCACCATCTCAGAGGTGCGCGGGTGCGCAGGCTTGGCGCGCGGCTTCTTCGCAGACGACGCAGACTTTGCCTTCTTCGTAGTGCCGGTGGCGGCGGGTGCCGCAGCAGTCTCGTTCGTAGCCGCCTGATCTGCCATTTCGACGACGCGCGTTAACACACAACACAGCGAGCAGCGAGAGCGAGAGGAGACACGCAGCGAGCGGAGCGCACAGCAGAGGAATAGCCGCCTCGCGCCACAGGCCCAGCCAGTGTCGCGGGCGGGCGCGGACGGCCGAGAGAGCGGCCGCCACTCTGCGCGCCGCCGCGCCGCGCCTCCCGCGCTTGCTACCGCCCAACGTCCGACAGCCTGTGCGGAGCAGCCCCACACCTGCGCCACAACCACCCGCGCCTTTCAAACCACCGAGGATGGGGCTACACACAGCCACACCACAGCCGCCAACCAGTCGCCACGGCAGCGCCGCAAACCACGGCCAAACTGCAGCCACCGCGCGCTACAGCCTGGGTCGGCCCGCCGAGAATCGCCGCCCACGCCCAAATGCCGCCCCCACAGCCCCAGCCGGCGACCGGCCACAATGGCCAAACCTTCGGCAAAAGCCCCACACCGTCGCCGCGGCAGCCCGGCCAGCGCGGCCGGCGCCACAGCCACACAAGCGGAGGCGTGCGGCGATGACGGCCGTGCAAACGCACCTCCGCCGCCCCATCGCCCTCCCACCGTTTCCCGATCGGCCCGCAGCCGTCGGGCCACGTCCTCCTCCTCTCGCCCGCCAACATTCACAGCCCTTTCGTTCGTTTCCCAACAATTTCAATTGTGCCCGCCGCAAAAAACGGGCGCCGCCTGCAAAGCAACATGCTCCGCCGGAGCGCCCCTCGCCGCTTACGAGCCAACCCCTCGCCCGAGGCAAACCCGAAATCCGCAACTACAGACCAACCCAATCTGCCGTCAGCACACACGACAGCCAACATCACGCGTTACGAGTTAGACATTAGGTTCACACGTCTCGGTTAGGTTCGGTGGACGTGGGTTAGGTTAAGGGCACTTGGGTTAGGTTACGCATTCAAAACACACGTCAGGCGTCAGAGGTTACGTTAGGTTAGGTTAGGTTAAGGCCACTTGGGTTAGGTTAAGCGTCAAACTTAGGTTAAGCATTCAAACACACGTCGGGCGTCAGAGGTTAGGTTAGGTTAGGTTAGGTTAAGGCCACTTGGGTTAGGTTAAGCCTCAAAACTTAGGTTAAGCATTCAAACACACGTCGGGCGTCAGGTGGCCGCAGCAGCCGCACCTACCTACCCACCCACCTCACGGCCGGACAGCTTGGCTTACTTGGCGCTGAGGCTGACCTCACCGCACCTCACCTCACCTCGCGCTACGCAACGCTACAGGTTCGGTTCGGTTCGCTCAGCTTAGGCTTAGAGCTTAAGCGCCGAGGTCGGATTACGACGTTGGTTCACCTTCGGGCGCCACACTTTGGGTGTAAAGGTCGCGTCGGGTCGTCGGCACGCCGCAAAAACAAAAGCGAAGCCACAGACAACGCCGACAAACGGGCAGCACGGCCACGACCAGATACCGAGCGCGAACGAGACACACGGACCACCCACCGGCCAAAGGGCACCAAACAACAAACCAGAGAGCACCACGTGTCGACCAGAGCAACCCGCCGCTCACGCGACGTGGCTGGCTGGCACCGAAGGGCCGCCGCAACTGCGCTTTCCGCGCCGGGCCGGATGCACGTGCGGCAACACCACCACCGCACACAGCCGCTGTTCAACGTCAACCAACAACACGCCGCGGTCGCAGCCTCAACGCCAGCACACGTTTGCACCACCATTCACACGCACCGCACAAACAGCTGTCGCCGACAACACAAACACACCGCAACGACGCCGCCGCCTCTACTTGTGCCGGCCACCCACCCCACCGACGGCGCACCTGTCGCCGGCCGGCAGTCGACACGGGAAACGCACACCGCCACTTCGCTCGCGCGCACGCCACCAACCAGTCGTCGTCTCCAAAACAACAAACAAACATAGGGCAGGCAACAAATCGCCTCGCACGAACCGTCCACAAAACTATCAAAGCACAGCCTCTGGCTAACGGCCACGACGCAGCGGCACGCTGCTCCTTTCCCCGCCCCACTCGATTCACGAAGGCACGCGACACCGCCAACGACGGCCTCGCTTCCCGCAACCGACACCTTTCCGCCACTACGCACAGCCGCACCCGACGCCCGTGGCAACGACACAACTACTGCACTATCCACCGCCGCCTCCCCCTTCCCGTCGTACACACACACACAGCCAGCCAGCCAGCCAAAACCACACCAACGACCCAAACATGCACGTGCAACGGCACACCCCAACCAGTCAACGTCGACAACCACACGCACGGCTCGAAACCGGCGCCCTTCCACGTTGCCATCAAGCTACACACAAGACACAAGGGACCAACAACAGCAAGCCTGCCCGCCCGCCCGCCCGCCCCACTCTCACGCCGCAAAAAAGCACACCGAAACCGCCAAACGCACATTCCCATCGCACCGACACCGACCGGCTCGCTACCACCACACCTCTCGGCAGCCGTTTCGCAAACATGACACGGCGCGACATGACATCACGACCAACTCAACTCTCCTCTCCCGACGCCTTCGGCCGGAGCACAACGCCGCCAATTCGCCACACACACACAGTCACACAGTCGACAGGCGCCCGCCCGCCCTCCCTCCCTGCACGACGCCGCGCAGCAAAGGCGCCCGCAAACACATACCTCTCCTCTCTCTCGGCCGCCCGACGCGCCAACCGCCACACCGCCAGCCACTCGCAATTGTGCACTGCCGCCAGCCACACGTCCAACACGCCGCGCCGCCTCCGGCCACCCGCCAGGGGGCGCTCACGTCCGCGACAACAGCGCGGCCCGCCGGGCCAAACCGAACCGAGCCGCCCGCCGCTGCTCTGCACATCTTCCTGCGCGCATCAACAAAACGAGGCAAGCGAGCACACCCCGTCACAACGCCACATCACGCAAATGCCGTGCCGACCTCTTGTGTCTACCGCCTAAATTGCACTCACTCACCAGCCGCCCCTTCTTCTTCCTACCTATCTATCTATCTATCTATCTATCTATCTGTGCGTCTGTGTCGGTCCGCGCGTGACGCCTCTCAACATCCGCCGTCGCCGTCCCCGTCCCCGTTTCCGCCCCAATGCCATCGTCGCGCCGCCTCCTCCTCCGCCCCTGTCCGGCCCGCACCACACCATACACCGCTGCTTGTCCCGGCCGTTGCCACCAAAGGCGCCTACCGCAAACGCGCCACGCCGCAGCCCCCGTGCGTGCATCTCCGTGCCGACGCTGCCTCTCTGCCCTCCCGCACGCACTCGACCGACCGACCGACATGCACTGCGTCGACGGCCTCGACAACACAGTCTCTGGCTCCGCACTGCGTCTTCCGGTACGCGCGCTGAAACACGTATGTACTCATTACCAGCGATGGCGAGGCACGACACAATCTCTGACCAGAGCGTTTCTTATCGTCGCTAGTCTGCGCCACACGACACTAGTAGCACGTAGCGGGTCGGCAGGAACAGTTGTCATCTATATGTGGCGGGTCGGGAGAGGTAGTAGTCAGTCGACAGTATCAGCGAGTGGACGGTTGTACTGAGCGGGCGGCGGCGTGCTCTTCTCGCGACTCTGGTCTCCGTTCGGGACGATGCATATTGTTATTACAGGTAAGGTAATGAAGCTGCATTGCGCAAATCTAATACTGTATGTCAATTGTAACTATTTTCTTCACAACAAAATGCCCCAATAATACTTTGTTTCCAAACAAACTTTTTTAAAGTACAACCATTCATTTCCATTTAAAGAATATTTCCTACGCATTTCCTCCAACAATCAAAATTAAATGTGAGCCGGCATTCATTGCACGACGCTGTGTACAGGTATCGACAGTTAAGAGCACATATAGATGCAGTTTGTTTTTTTTCTCTTTTGTCTCTTTTTTGTTTTTGTTTTGTTTTTTTTTTTTGACGTAACGATCTTTTGCTCTTCTTATTCTAATTTGTACGTACGCTGTTTGTTTAGATTTTTATATTGGTCATGCCACGTAGCGCTCCGCGTGAAAATCACTGCCTGTGCTGTGTGCAGTCTGTGGCTAGTTTGCATTGTTGTCATGAACTGCTATAGCTGGATGTGAACAGCGCGTAGCGTTGCGCAGTTAGGGGTGAGCCGCCAGCACTGGTGCATGTGCGGACAGAGATGGCGGACTTTTCAAATTACATATATTATGACTGGTGATGATATTAAGGGTAAATACATTGTTTGTTGTTCTCTATTAAACATCTTTACTTTGCTAACTATCCCTATCGGTAGTTAGTGCCCTCCGTGGTTTGGAATCTCTTATTTTAGCTGGCAGCAGTGGTGCTCGCTGTATTGCAGTAGTTCGAGTAATGAAGATTTTTGTGAGGTAAGTGATTTCCGACAGGTGTACTTTAATGTTACTCAGGGCCATTCTTTTGCAGGGATCTTTGATAGTCAGATTGCGTTGCGCTCAAAATATTGTGTGTCAGTTTAAGCACAGTTTTGTATACATTGTTGTTCAAAGGGAGACGTTTCAGAATACACAGGGCCGAAGGTCAGCCAGCGCTGCCCTTACAACGTTTAGCGGGTTTTCAATTATGTCTGTTGAGATGTTCATGGTTCATTATTTCCATTCATCATATTATCGCGAGTTTCTCATCAATCTTCGTTCGTTCATTTTCTAGGGACGTTAACAACATTCTGGCACACTTTTATCATCATTCACTCACTCACTCACTCACTTACTTACGACTATTTGTGCGGGGAGGTTACACTTGGGTCCATTTCCATTTCCATTTCCATTTCCATTCAATGTTGATAGACCTTTCTTTTTTTTGTTTTTTTTTTTTTTTTTGTTGTTGTTGTTTTGTTGCTGGCAGGTTACAAAAGGCCTCACTTTATGTTGGTTGCAGCAGCGTTTTTCTCCTTCTTCTAGTGTTTTCCCCGCCCCTCCCGCATCCGTCGGTCTCACCACGTTCACTGACAGCCGCGTCTGCGGCTACACCACAACGGCCCCCTCCCGGCAACCCATTCGTTTTCTCTTCTTTTGCACAAAAACAACGCCGCACGCGCCAGCCGAGCGCAGCGCAAGCCACCCACACCGCGCCCCTCCCCGTCTTTATAGCCTCCGCGTCTTGTTTTCTTCGTTTGCCCCCTCCCATCTCCCGAATGCCATGCCATGCCAGCAGCGTTACGCGTGCCCCTCCCCTGTCCACACACTACCGCGAAACGAACAGCCTTTCCGGGCCACATGCAGGGCACGCCCACCGCCATTCCCGGACGCAATTCTCAAAACAACACACACACACACACACACACACACACAATGGCTTTGCACACGAACATAGACGGCACGGGCACTGTCGTACATTCTTCCTCAGAACCATCTCAACGAACGTTACGTTACGTTACACACACATCCGGGAAAGCAAAGCAACGCAACGCACAATTCAGCCGTCAAAGGTAACGTTCACCACGGCAGACACTTGCCGCCGCGCCGTTACACGCATTTCAGTGCGGCTACAATACACCTCCGACACGGCAACGTTCCGTTGCTCTACACTGCGTTTCTCCGTTTTGTTTGGTTTTTTTTCCGTTTTCTCTCTCTCTCTCTCTCTCTCTCTCTCTCTCTCTCTCTATATTTTTGTTTTTTTTTTTTTTTTTCCCCTCTGTCCTTTCCTCCACCATTCTCTCCTCACGTTCTGCCCAGACATTCGACCGATCAGAGGTTCGTTCACCTTTCGGTAACCGTTCTCAGCGCGACGGTGTACCAACGGTATGACGGTATGACGGGTGTTCAAGACGTCCGGTGTACCGCGCCGATCGACAGTTTCCCAGAGGCGACGGATCGGACCACATCACCGACATACACACAAACACGTGTACGCACATTCGCCAAAGCGACCGTCGTCTTCTAGCGTCGCGCTTACTCTACTGTACTGCACTGGACACGCGAGCATGCATCTTCAATGACGACGTCGGTGTGCGTGCGTCGTACGCACACAAGCAGACACAGTCAGTCAGACACGACTATCGAAATCAGAGTCGGGGGAAAGGTACATATCATCGTGCGTGTCGCCCGTACAATGCAATACACAGTGGTGTCTCAATGCGCGTTCACATTCAAACGTCACTCACACGCCTCCACGCTCCATTTACAGACACATTTCACCCTCGCCATATATGGCGTGCAAACCGACCCGCAAACGGCCGTCGTTACACACTGACATTCCCAACAATCGCGTTTCGTTTCCACCCGTCACGTAACTAACCGGCACCTCCATCCAAAGGGCACATCACCGATCGCACTTCCCCACCCCCCTCGCAGACAACGAGTTGTGCGCACGTGCCTCCATTCCACGTCACACCGTGGCCGTACCCCGCAACACGCGACGCGCCCCCTAAACAATCAAATTATTCATCGCATCGGCCACCCCACCCCGTCGCGTCGCAACCAAAGCGGTAGCTATTGCCGCCGTCCACCCACTCACACACAAAACAAAACAAAAACAACAACAATTCCGCCCTTCCCGCAAAGGCCATTTGGTGGCCCTGAAAAGGGCCGTTTTGCCGCTCTCGCAACGGAGGATCTCCTTCCATTCCAGAGCCACCTCCTTACTTGGAGCTCGTGTACTTGGTCACCGCCTTCGTGCCCTCGCTCACGGCGTGCTTGGCCAGCTCGCCAGGCAGCAACAGCCGCACAGCGGTCTGGATCTCGCGGGACGTGATGGTCGAGCGCTTGTTGTAGTGCGCCAGGCGAGACGCCTCGGCCGCGATGCGCTCGAAAATGTCGTTCACGAAGCTGTTCATGATGCTCATCGCCTTCGACGAGATGCCCGTGTCAGGGTGCACCTGCTTCAGCACCTTGTAGATGTAGATGGCATAGCTCTCCTTCCTCTTGCGCTTCTTCTTCTTGTCGCCCTTCGAAATGTTCTTCTGCGCCTTGCCAGCCTTCTTGGCGGCCTTCCCGCTAGTCTTGGGCGGCATCGCAAACAAACAAGAACGTACGGCAGCAACACCAGCAGCAAGCGCTCCGCTCTAGTCAGCGTCTCCCCACACAGTGGCACCCAGCGCACACGGCACGGCAAAACTTGACGGGACTTTCGTCCGCTTATGTGCTGAAGGATCGCTCTAGGCCTGCCTTCAGAATGAGTGATTCGGTTCGAAATGGCGTTGTTATATGTCTATGTCGGTAGAAATGATAAAAGTTGACAGGTTATAAGATCAGGAGTGACCCAGCTGCGGTGAAACCGTCAGTTGGGGCGGTATCGGCGCTGTAGTATCAGCGTCGGATGGGCGTAAGGAATATCTCCAACAGCACGACTAAGGACTGTGAGATGATCATGTGGTGAATTTTGTAGAAAGGCGAGAGTGTTTGAGGCGCGAAGACGAATTTGATGGACCAGTGGCGGAATGTGGAGAAGTCGACGGATATCGTTGTTGGAGACATAACGTGGAGCGTTTGATATGATCCTGAGTGATTTGCTTTGAACTATTTGTGCCTGGAGAACATGAGTGTCTGCTGCTAGTCCCCACAGCTCACAGCCATATAGCAGGATTGACAGGACACAGGACGTCCAGATGAGTATCTTAGATTGTATCGAAAGGCCAGGGCTTTTCAACAGAGGGTAGAGTTTGTGTGTCATTCCGTAAGCCTTTTGGCAGACACCATCAACGTGGGGTTTCCATGTGAGGCGACTGTCGAATGTGAGACCAAGGTAGGTTACTGTCCTAGACCAAGGAATGCGTCGGCCTTCGAGTTCAACCAGGCGAGCTGGCGGAGTTCGTTTGTTTGTAAAAAGAATGGCCTGAGTCTTGTCTGCATTAATTTTTATTTTCCATATGTTGCTCCATTGAGTGATCTGTTGTAGGTGACGTGTGAGATTCAGAGCGATAAATTGAAGGTTTCGGTGTGAGTTGAAGACTGCAGTGTCATCCGCATATAACGCGAGATGGTTGGAGACACGGGATGGGATGTCATTCGTGTATACGGCGTACAGAATTGGGGAGAGGAGAGACCCCTGGGGTACACCAGCTTCCACGGCCCGGATTGAACTGCGGCTTCGGCCTTGCATGACATAAAAGGATCGGCCAGTTAAGAAGCGTTTAAGAATGTGAATGATATGGAGAGGGCAGCCGTATTCTGCAAGCTTATATAGTAGACCATCGTGCCATACTCGGTCGAAGGCTTTTTCAATGTCTAGCAAGACCATGCCAGTACTTTTACGCTCCAGTTGCGCTGTACGGATGGTGTCGTGGAGGCGGATGAGCTGGTGGATCGTGCCATGGCCCGCCCGAAACCCAAACTGTTGTGGGACGAGGATTGAGTGTGCGTCTAGGAAGGATTGGAGGTGGGAGAGGATAATACGTTCGAGAATTTTGCCTAGGAAGTTGAGGAGGGAAATAGGGCGGTAGTTCTGAGGGAAGAGTGGATCTTTTCGAGGTTTCGGTAGGGCAATGACACGAGCCAGCTTCCATACAGGAGGGAAGTAGTTGTGAGAAAGGCAGCTATTGTATAGATTGACCAGATAGGAAAGCGCAGTTGGTGAGAGATGGTGAAGGAGGGCCGGCCGGATACCGTCGGGACCGGGGGCTTTTCGGGATGGTATGTTGCTGATGTAAGTTGCCACCTCCGGCAGGGTGACCGGTGGAAAGATGGTGTCGGTACGACGGCGAAGGAGCTGACGGACCCGGCGATGGACTCGGGTCTCATGGGCGTCAGCCTCGTCGTCGTCGATCTCGTTTAGACGAAATTGACGCTCGAGACTGTATGCGAGAGCCTCCGCCTTGTCCTGAGGCGAGTAGACCAGGCCTTGGGGACCATGGAGGGGCTGAGAAGGAGGAGGAGTGGTCGTGGTCTCTTTGACTATGCGCCACAGATGGTCTGGGCGGTCAGCAGCCTCGCGGAGGCGCCGATTCCATGTCTGATCGTGGACCTCTTGTAATCGAGCTCGAAGCTCTTGAGCTAGTGATTGCCAAATCCGCTTGTCGACTGGGTCGCGGAGGCGTTGCCACCGGCGACGAAATCGACGTTTTGTGCGGATTAATTCCTGGACGTCTAGCGGAAGGTCCAGGCGACGAGGAGGCTGAAGGACTCGTCGGGAAGAGGTGCGGTAACATTCAGTGAAGATTTTTGCTAATCGGTCCGCCGTCGGATCAATGTGGCTGCGGCGGGTGATGGGCGGAAGCTCAAGGACATGGAGGTCAACGAGTTGTTGGTAGCGTTCCCAGTTTGTATTGATAACGTAAGCCGGACGGAGCTGGTCTTGTGGACGTGCGTCAAGGAATTCGAGGGTCACCGGATTGTGATCAGAGTCAAGCTCTGAGATCACAGAGATCCGGTGAACCCACGGAATATCCCGAGCCAGAAAGATGTCAAGGATATCAGGACGGTAGCGAGCTGTTTTGTGGAAGTGAGTGGGTGAATCTGGGGCAATGACTCGGATAGCGGCATTCAGTTCGAGGTACTGAAATAGCCGACGTCCATTTGCATTGGTAGAACGGCATCCCCACGTCCCGTGCTTGGAGTTGAAGTCCCCTCCCACGAGGACCTTGGGGCCCAGGTGGAAGAGGATATCCAAGTCGGCCGGGAGTATAGCGCGAGCGGGGGAGTTGTAAGCTGCGGCAAGAGTCAACGACAGTCCATATAGCTGTATATCTATAGCTGTGGCCTCCAGGTGTTGCATGTTCGGTATCTGTCGAAGTCGGTGCGTAATGCACTGTTTGACTAGGACAAGAGTACCGCCATGTGGTCGATCTGCGCGGTCGGATCGATACGCGTAGTAATTGGGAACAGAAAACTGTTGGTGAGGTTTTAGGTGCGTTTCGCAAATAAGGGCTATGTCGACACCCGTGTCTTCGAGAAAGCCCTCAAGGGAGTGGCGTTGGCGAAGAACACCGTCGGCGTTCCAACTGATTATACGAAATGGGCGGTGTAGATTATGGTCCATCTGAGAAGTAGGAGATGAAGGCGGAAAGGATTATCATTAATTTACTGAACGGATCAGAAGCAGAATTGAGTTGATGGATAGTGGATCGTACAAGAGAAATGATTTTCGGAATGTTGAACTGCTGCAACAAGGCAGCAAGGTCAGCAAGGTGGTTGGAAAAGGGGAAGGAGAAAGTAGGGGGCGGGGGTGCAGAGGGCTCTGGAGAGGGGTTTGCTGTTCCCCAAGCTGAGTGGGGAGCAGTCGCCGGTCGTGAGGCATGACGTCGCGGTGGCGTCGGCCCCGTGCCGGCAGCAGAGGAAGACGGTGGAGTAGGGGCACGACGTGCTCGCAGTTGTGGAAAATTTTCAGTATTAACTGGTGGAGCAGCTGGCGTCGAAGGCGCCGAGGCTGCAGGAGTGGGGGAGCTGCGGGAGCTCGCCAGTGCTTTTTGATAAGCTGCACATTTTCGGTAGTTGGCTGGGTGAGCCTGTCCGCAATTGCAGCATTTGGGCGGGTCAGTTGGCTTCTTTTGACAAAGTCTGGTGAGATGGTCACCGCCACACTTGACGCAACGCGGCAGGCGGCCGCAGTTGCGGGAGCCGTGTCCGAAACGCTGGCAATTGAAACATTGCGTCAGGCCAGACTCGTTACGATAGGATTCCACATCTACCTTCATGTGAAGGAGGAATTTAATTTTATAGACGTCGTATACATTAGGTGTACAATGAAGTACAACAACAAACAGAGGCCATTTAATGTCTGTAAGTTTTCCCTGTGCGTCTGGCACCTGCTGGTGCATAACAGTGACAGATTGCACTGTGAAACCCAGTTCCTCCAGCGCTTCCTTAACGTCAGCGGGAGGGGTCGTGGGTTCGAGGTGCCTGACGACGACTTTCAAAATTTTAAGCGGGTCAAGATCGTAAGTATGGTATTGAATGGCACGTGCTTTTAGGTACTCTATCATATAGCGGTAGTCGGAAGGATTTTCAAATTCATATCGGATATTGCCTCTTTTGTACTGACAGGAAAAAGAACCCTTTAGGTGCCCCTTCAGTTCCTTGATTCGTTCGAGGTAATTAGTTGTATCGTGAACAATGATAGGCGGCACCTTAGGGGCTTTGGCAGGAGTAGGAGCCGGGAGGTTGTCAGAGTTTTGGTCAGCTGGTGTGATATCATCTAAACTTTCGTATCTATTAGATGTCGGTACTGTAACCTCGTAAGCCTCAACCATGTCGACGTGACTGGTGTCAGTCGCCGCATGGGAAGCGGAGGTGTTTTGAGGTAATTGAGATGGAGCAGGGTCCTGACGGTCAGTAGATTGTTTTTTTCTGTCAGGTGCCCTGGATTCTGTTGATTCAGAGTCAGTAACTGAAGGGGGATGCGCGTGCTTGCGTGAAGCATGCGTATATGGAGCATCCCGCACCTTCGTATTTGATTTCATTGATTTTCGACGTGTAGCGGGAGCTGCAGCGTCAGCGGAGCCGGGTGTAGGGGCGGCCAGGACGGCTTCGTTGTCACCGTTAGGTATCCCGCCGGAGCCTGGCCCCACGCTACTTGAACCCAGCTCAACGCTGTCAAGCTGCGTCTGCTCGACCGCTTGATTGACATGTTCTTGATTAATTTGAGTTGACTGATCCGACAGCCGTCGGTGATCTGATCGAGAGGATGGCAGACAAGATTCAGACGAGTACGACAGTAACTCGGCGCAAGACATGATATTCTTGCCGGATGAGGGAAACAACCCTCGAGAACCGGCAGAGGAAGCGGCCATCGTGGCCTTTGACTCCGCCGCGAGCGACGAAATCAACGCGCGCGACGACCAAAACTAACGCAGAAAATAATCGCCTCGGTTGAACGACGACGCGGAATAACGCACAAAGCGCACGTCCGACTAACGCCGAATACACAGATACGCGCGGAAAAACACACTAAACTATCACGTAACACACGCCGCCGCCACGCCGCTCGCACATTTTGTACCCTGACCTTCAGGGTGACTAGAGGTGAAGTTTTTGTCCTCAGACATTTACTTCGATTGGGAAATGTGTGGTTGTTTTTGTTGTGTCTTTACTTTTGTGGTATGTCTTGTGTGGTTATGTGCGTGTTTGCTATTTTAACTTGTGCTGCCTGATCTGTGGCGATTTGTGGGTGATGATGATGGTGAATTGATGGGTGTGAAAGAGAGTGATGTGATGGAGGGCGAGTGTGTGTTCAGTCAAAGAGTAGTGACCTGGGTGTTCTGTGACGCTTGGTGGTGGGGTCGTAATGACCCAGTGAGTTTATGAGGGGGTTTGTTGACCTGCTAGCTGTTTCGTAGAACGCTTTAGCTAGGTCAACAATACGTTGTTGTAGGCGTATTACGTCCGCAGACGCGTGTAGGTCGTCTGTGGGGAATCGGGAGGGGAGGTGTAAGGCACGTTTGAGGGCCCTGTTTTGTACCCTTTGGAGTTTGAGTACGTGTGTCTTGGCCGCATAGCCCCATACTGGGCACGCGTATTCCATTATGGGGCGTATGAGGGTGCAGTAGACGCGTACTCCTAGGTCTGCTGTTAGCCCGCTACCAGTATTAAGGACCGGGTATAGTACGCTCAGGCGGGCGCTGGCTCGGCGGCGCACGTCGTCAATATGCGCCTGCCATGTCAGCCTCTTATCTAGGGTCACCCCTAGATACTTTGCGGTGTTGCGCCAGGGCAGTTCTTGCCCGTTTAATCTTAGATTTAAGGGTGGTCGCCTGCGAGGTCCTCGCGGTCCTAATCGGCGCGTAATCATCATAGCCTGGGTCTTGCCGCTGTTAATTGTGATGCGCCACCTTTTAGACCATTCCTCTGTGGCGTTTAGAACTCTTTGGAGGCGTCTTGTGACCAGATCCCTGTTTGGGTTGCGGGTGAAAAATGCAGTATCATCTGCATATTGTGCAGTGTGCACCAAGGGTGAGGTGGGTGTGTCTGCCGTGTACAGGCTGTACAGGACAGGCCCTAGCACCGATCCCTGGGGCACCCCTGCACGTATGCGTCTTTTTGTCGACAGGGAGTTGTCAACCCTGACGGAAAATGTCCTATTCGAGAGATAGCTTTTGAGTAACTTTACTATCGTCCCGGGGAAGCCTTGTGTGTATAGTTTGTACAATAGCCCATTGTGCCATACGGAATCGAAGGCTTTGGCTACATCAAGTAGCACTATCCCACAGTAGCTTCTGCGGTTGAAGGCCTCGGTGGCTGCTTCAACGACTCTCATGATTTGTTGGGGGGCGGAGTGTTTCTGCCTGAATCCGAACTGGAAATCAGGCAGGACTTGCTCTCTGGAGATGTGTTGCTCAATGGGTGTGACTAGGAGGCGCTCGTAGATTTTACTGAGAGTGGGCAGAAGACTAATCGGTCTGTAGTGCTGTGGGAATAATGGGTCCTTACCGGGTTTAGCTATCGCGACCACCTCCGCGTGTTTCCAGCACGCTGGAAACTCGCGGGATCGAGTAATCTCGTTGAAGACGTTCGCGATGTGTGTGATTGCCAATGGCGGGAGGTTCTTAACTAACTGGTTTGTGAGCCGGTCGTGGCCTGGAGCCTTTTTGTTGGGCAGGGACCTAATGACTTTTGCCACGTCTTCTGGGGCGAAAAGTGGAGTGTGTTCATTCTCGTCGTCTTCAGCTGCAAGGAATACTGCAAGCTGCTGACGGACTATGATTTCGTGGTCCTCGTCCTGCGCTTCTGCTGGTTGAAACTGTTGTTCGAACGAGTCGGCGAGCGCGTTGGCCTTGTCGACAGGGCTGAAGACAAGGCTTCCACGCTCGCCGTGCAGAGGCGGCATACGCGCGCGTGTTCGTGTGAATTGCTTGGTAGCTTGCCATAGGCTGTTGTCGTCTACTTTGAGGGCTGATAGGCGGGCAGACCATTGCTGGTTGCGGTGCTCATTGAGTGCTACTTTCAACTCTCTCTGTAGACGGTTGAGCAGCCTCCTAGTTGCCGGATTTCTTGTTATTTTCCATTCTTTTGCGACCCTGTTTTTGTGCCTAATTTGCGCAAGCAGGTGCTCCGGGAGTTGTATTTGAGGAGGCGGGCCTTCCCGCTGCCGGGGTGTGGCCTCCTCAGCAGCCTGCAGGATCGTGTTGGTGAGGTCTTTAAGCGCCTGTTCTGCAGTATCTGCAGTTGGAGGCGGGGCGCGAGCTATTTCAGAAGCGACATTTACCTGAAAGTGCTCCCAGTTCGTGTGCTTATACGACACCTGGTGTTGTGGGAGAGCTACCCTTTCTCCCACATCGACCTCGAATATAACTGGGTTGTGATCGGAGGACATTCTATTTATTGTTCTCGCGGTCACGAAGCCTGTTATTCTCCTAGTGAGAGCTATGTCGAGGACGTCTGGCCGGCCTCCGTTTTTAGGGAAGTGTGTCGGCTCTTCTGGGCCCCAGACGTCGAACTGGTGGTCTCGCGCGAGTCGTTGCAGTTGACGACCGGCTCTGGTCGTGACTCTAGAGTGCCAGTCTGCATGTTTTGCATTGAGGTCTCCTCCTATTAGGAGCTTGCCTCTGATTTGTGCAAGTGCGGGAATGTCGTCCTCATCTAAAGTTGGGGTCGGTTGGCGGTAAGCTGCAACGACTGTGAGGGGGCCTGTAACTGTGGCTATTTCCACAGCTACCGTTTCTAACGAGCGGGTAGCTGGGGGGAATATCTGGTGGTGGGGGATCCCTCTCTTTACGTATATGGCCACCCCGCCTCCTGCGGTTGGCCTATCACGTCTGTAACTGTTATAGTTTGGGACTGCCGCTTTTACTCCCGGTTTAAGGTGTGTTTCGGACATCATGCAAACGTCGATATTAAGCTCCTTCATGAGCTCTCGGAACTCCATGACTTGGTTGAAGATGCCGTCTGCGTTAAAGACGCACATTTTCAGTCCTTGAATGTGGGGGCGTCTATCCATGTTTGGCTGTTGTTGTTGCTTGGGAAGTCGCTGAGGGATGCGACTGCTTAACTGCTGCTTGTAGGGCGGCGAGGATCTGTGCATTTTGCTGCTGAATTTCCCGCATCATCTGTGCGAGAAGATTCAGAGTTTGGGACATGACTCCCAGCACAGGATCGTCAGTGGCAGGCGAGGGGGCAGCTTCGCTCAGACTTTGGGTGACAGGGTGTCTGCCATCAGTCCGACGGACCGCTCCCTCCGCCCGCTGCAGACTGGTCTTTGGGGCAGGGGTTAGGACTTCCCTAGGGCATTCTCCGTCGTTAGGGATCTGGTCAGGGGGAGGAGTGTCCTGGGTTGTTTCCGGTGAGCGTCGGCCGCAAGATTCCGGTCCCACCACGGCCGGCAGAGGGGCGCTACTACGCGCCTCAGTGTCGGCCGCGATGTTTGCGAACGTCGCGGCGGCCGTCACCTCCCGGGATTTGCCTCTGTAGGCCGGCCTATCTCGTCTAGTGGTTTCAGGTCGGTTTGGAGGTTTAGCCTGGGGTTTGTTTGGAGGTGCATTCGTGCCTCGATAGCGTTGGGCGTAGTTCTTATGAACCCTGCACCCCAGGTAGCTGGCGGTGTGCCCTTCGCCGCATAGCGCACACTTTATTCTTGGGTCGTCAATTTTTATTTGACAGGTCCTGGAGTCATGTCCCTCCGCACACTTCCTGCATCGTACAGGCATGTCGCAGTGTGAGGCCACATGTCCCAGTCCCTGACACCTAAAACATTGCTGCGATCGATTTTTCTTTTTCAGTAGCTCGGTGGTTACAGGAATTTGTAGGACACTCCTCATGGGCTTTTTGTTTATGGGTGTGTCTGGCATTATGGCGAGGTATAGGGGCCACTTGTTGTTAGAACCAGGTGGTTTCATCTGTGTGACCGTCTTTACGTCGAAATTCTGACGGATCAGGTCTTCTTTTATCGCTGAGGGCGATAGTTTGCGCGGTAGGTCGCGTATAACTATATTCAGGTTCCTGATCCGTTCAGTTGGAAAAGTATAGTGCGGTATTTTCTTATCGCTCAGGAGTTGTTTTACCGCCATGTATTCCTCCATGGAGTGGAGGGTGAGTTTTATTTTGTCGCCCCCTGCCGGTTTGGCTTTGAATCTATCGCCTACTAAGCTCTTCACCAAATCATAGAGCTCTTTGTAGTCCCTATCAAATTCCGCGACGATTGGGGGGAGGTATGCTCGTTTCTGCGAGCCCACTGGTTCTTGGGGTGGCGCATCATTGGTCGTGGGTTCGTCATCAATGGCAGAAAAACGGTTAGATGTTGGTGCCGCCTCCGTGGCTGGCGGGGGTGTGGGTTGGCGGACAGTTTTTCTAGCTAGTTGAAAACCGTCGCCTTCGCCGCTAATAGCGGTTTCCCCGGTCTCGTTTCCCTGCTCCTGCCTTGTTTCATCGATAACTAGAGGGTTATCTGAGTCGGAATCGTGTTCCTCCTTTTCCTTGTTTTCAGCTTCCGGAGGTTGGCTGGAAACTTTAAGTCTCTTTAGGAGATTCTTGCGCCTGCCTCTGTTCTTTTTCTGGGTTCTGGAGAGTTTGACTTTAGGGGACGGAGTGTGTGGGGATTTGAGGTTGGGAGTGGTTTTGCGGGATGGTTTGGGTTGGGCTTTGGAAGTGGGTTTCGGAAGAATTTTCACTGGGAGACGATTCTCCTTTTCGCGCCTGCGGGACGCAAGATAAGGGAGGAGGTTATTCTGTGCGTTTTCTAAGAGTAGCCTGTCAACGTCTGGGTTGGGGGAATTAGTGGCGCTGGTCATGCTGACAATGAAAGACGTAGTGCTGGTTCGTTGTGTGACGGCGTTAAGCGCCCTATTGTCCTCGTTGGGGTTGGAAATGGAAGCAAAGTCAAGGGCTGCCTTGGGTATGCCAGTCGCCGCCTTCGTTGCCGACACCGTTAGGTTTCCGGCGGCTGTACTAGGCCCTAACAAACTGGCAGGCGCGGGACACTGGCCAGTGACCAGGCCCTGACCTGCAGAGTCCCTAACACTCGGGGGAGCAGAGCATGGCTCTGCGGCAGCAAAAGTACCCGAACCGCCCGGAAAAGCGGCCCGCGACATCGAGGAGACGACATCGACGCCGCCAGCAGCAAGCTGCTGGGACCCCGAATCGTCACCGCAGCTCGAAACCGCACACGACAATTTGCTCATCATGCACCCTGACCGTGCTGCGCTTCGACGTGTGCACTCGCCAACGCTTTAATAAAAGCGAAGCCGAAGTCGCACCTGGTTTGTCACCCGTGCAAGCGGGGGCCTATGGCTGACAGTAAGCGAGTAAGAGGAGCAAGCTCAACCCTTGACTGCCACTCAGCGAGTGCACGTAACACAGCAAGCGCTCCGCTCTAGTCAGCGTCTCCCCACACAGTGGCACCCAGCGCGCCCCGCCGCCGCACCTTTACCAGCTCGCCCCGTTGCGGCCGCCGACCAATGGGCCGCGAGCGCAACCGGCCGCCGCACCCGAGAGCATAAAGGACCCCCACCTTTGGCGGCGCCGCCACTCCGCTGCTCGACTCGCTGCGGCTCGCACCGTCGTTCGTCTCGTCTCGTTTTTACACCACAGCGCATCGCCATGTCCGGACGCGGAAAGGGAGGCAAAGTCAAGGGCAAGTCAAAGTCCCGCTCAAGCAGGGCCGGGCTCCAGTTCCCGGTCGGCAGAATCCACCGCCTCCTGCGCAAGGGAAACTACGCCGAGCGCGTCGGCGCCGGGGCGCCCGTCTACCTCGCCGCCGTCATGGAGTACCTCGCGGCTGAGGTGCTCGAGCTGGCCGGAAACGCGGCCCGCGACAACAAGAAGACGCGCATCATCCCGCGCCACCTGCAGCTTGCCATCCGCAACGACGAGGAGCTCAACAAGCTCCTGTCGGGCGTCACCATCGCACAGGGTGGTGTCCTGCCCAACATCCAGGCCGTCCTGCTGCCAAAGAAGACCGAGAAGAAGGCCTAAACAGAGAGGCCAGGCACTCGGCACGCCGCGCTTTGCCGGCTCGCCTCGGCTCACAACAATCGGCCCTTTTCAGGGCCACCACACAAACCTACGTCCAAAGCAAAATTTCAGTCGTCCTCGCCGCGCTTTACTTTACTTTAACTTCACTTCCACAGCCGCCGCCGGCAAGAAGACCGTACCAACTGCTACGATTGCAGGGGGAGATATTCTGCGAGGTACCTCGGTGTCACGCCTGACATCCAAGTGTCACATAGGGGAACTTGGCACAAACGCTCACGCCAGGATGCAGATCCTGTACCCCTGTTCCCTCGACCCCGCAACAGGGGTAGCGATACTGGAAATATGCGCGCCCTGTATGGGGCTATGCAGCCAGATCGACGATGCATCGCCTACAGAAGGGTCCAAAGCAGAGCGCTCTACGACGGGCCTTACACGTCCCCGCGGCAGACCTGCCTAGAACCACCCACAACACGATTCCGCGCCCTGGCAGAAGCGTTCTACGCCACCGCGCGGAATTCAGAAAATGACTATTACGTCTTGACCCTTGGGCAATATGAACAGATGTGCAAGACCCGACCCGAGTCGCTACTCCAGCAGTAGCACAAACAGAACACATAATCACTCTCAACAAACAGCAACGTCCGAAAAAGCACACTACCAAAGATAAGAACAACACACAGAAAAGAGGAGCAAATGTCCACAGGCGACAATAACCTCCACCAACTCCCCCTCTAACGGTAGAGGACTAAAACAGAGAAGAACAAGAAGAGCCGCCGCCATCTTGTCGTCCACAGCCCGTGTGGCCCAACAAACAAACACACACACACACACACACACACACACACACACACACACACACACATTTCTCTTGTTTTGTTTCGTTTGCCTCAAGCACCTCCACGCACGCACAGTCGCCTTCCAAACGACAACGACAGCAATAATCACCACTGTTAAACGAGCGTGTCGACACACCGCCCTCCACTCCCGCGCGCCCCATACAAACGAAACAGCTGATGCGGCCGCCTATGGGCACGCCTTGCCTCGGCAACTCCAACGCCGCCGCAAACACACAGCCAAAACCACGCAAATATTCACCGCCTCTCGCACAACAACAACAACACACAGCCCGGCGTCTCCATCGATCGATAAACAAAACAAACACACAACGCCCTCTCTCGCGCGCACACACACACACACAGCCACAAGACCCGCTTCCTTTCCTTTCTCCCAGTCACGTCACGTCAGTCAAACGCAAACGAAATGAAATGAAGAATGAAAGAAAGAAGGCAGGCAGGCAGGCAGGCAGGCAGGCAGGCAGGCAACACACGCAGCAACAACACAGACTCTTTCGCACTTTTCAATTTCCGAACAGTGTGGTGGCCCTGAAAAGGGCCGTTTTCGTCTCTCCCACGGCCGCGGGAAGGCCATCGCGGCACAGCACACCGGCTGCGACGCGCCTAACCGCCGAAACCGTACAGGGTGCGCCCCTGCCTCTTCAGGGCGTACACCACGTCCATCGCCGTCACAGTCTTGCGCTTGGCGTGCTCAGTGTACGTCACCGCGTCGCGGATCACGTTCTCCAGGAACACCTTCAGCACTCCGCGGGTCTCCTCGTAGATCAGACCAGAGATGCGCTTCACGCCGCCCCTGCGAGCCAGGCGGCGGATCGCGGGCTTCGTGATGCCCTGGATGTTGTCGCGCAACACCTTGCGGTGCCGCTTGGCGCCACCCTTGCCGAGCCCCTTTCCTCCCTTGCCGCGGCCAGTCATCTCTTCTAAATCCTCAAAAAAGCTCAAGGCAAGCAAAACGTCTGCTGCAGCGGCTGGCTCCTCACCCGGCGCTAGCGAGTCGGCTACGGTCTGCGCCCGGCGCTATATAGGATGGGGCCCCTCCACGCCCGCACCAACGTGGTGACCAAACCAAAAGTTCTACTGTCACCTCCGTAAGCATGTTAGTATTTGAATCAGGCGTCACAGGATGCAGGCTGTGATGTTATCCATGCGTCTGGGTAAGACTACTCATTAACATGGTCCATCGGAGATAGATAGTGGTCGAAAAGGCCAGCGCCAAGGGAAAAAAACCTCTGCGACAGTAGGACGGGTAGTAAGGGCAGTAGCGGTTTGCTAGCTGCGACAGAGCATGCAAGGTGAGGAGTGGTTAGCGTGAGGTACCGTGCAACGTTACCTATGTACTGCGTGTCGTTAGCTGGGTCAGTCCGGTTGCTGCGGCTGGGCTCGCTTGTAGTCTCCTGGGCCGGCCGCAGTGGCTTCCTCCCTGTAACATAGAAGTTCGGCGCGGCAACGCATGCGCTGCTGTTAGGCCCTCTGCTGCGCCTTGTCGTCAGTGACTTGGTGCAGCTTCATCAGGCTAGTGCAGAGCGGCGGCGATCGGCTACTGTACAGCGTCCTCTACTGCACGGCGCAGCCCTTCTGCAATGCAGCAGTGAGCTGCTCCGCTTGCCCAGTGATCCGCGCCGCTTCAGCGTCGGAGAGATGCACGCCGTTCGCTCGCGCTTCCGCGATGACGGCTGCCTTTCTGTCTTCTCGGTCCCTTTGAAGGGCCGCTTCCGCTGCGGTCGGCGTCGCCACCGGTTCCGCTGGGGCGGCGGTTGTCTTCTTTGCGCCTCTCACCTGCGGTGCTGCTGGGACAACCGCTGGGATAGGCGCGCGAACGTCCTTCTGCGAGGTCGCAGGAGTGTTCGCAGGTACGACTGCGCTGAGGCCTTGGGCGAGGACTGCACGCAGTTGCCTCAAGGCCTCATCCTTCTCTGCAGCCACGGCGGCTGCGAAGGCAGCCCTCTCCGCCGCCATGACGGCTTTGAGGGCTGCTGTGGCCTCTTTCACGGCGGCGCCGAGTTCGAGGTCACACTTCTTCACGGGAGGGCGAGCTGCGTCCTGGCTGCCCGTTTCCGAGCGGTCGTCCCTGCCCCTGGCAGGTGGATCTGCTACTGCGCCGTCCCTCAGCTGCGCCGGGCTGGTCTGCGCCCTACGCCGTTTCCGACGTCGTCTTCTCTTCTGCTGCTGCGTCGGTGCGGCCGCGGCCGCTGCGCCACCCCCAGTTTGGGTGCGGCTTGAGAAAGCCGCACAACCGCGCCAGCTGGCGACGTGCGGACCGCCACACCGGACACAAGTCGGCAGAGCGTTGCTGCCGCGGTCGCAGGCGCGGCTGTCGTGCTCGCCTGAGCACTTGACGCACCGCGCCGCGTTGCGGCAATACTTCGCTACATGGCCCTCGCCCTGGCACCTGAAGCACTGGGGCAGAGGGTCCATGGCGGTCGGGAGAGCCTCTGTCGTCACCGGGAAGCCCAGCAACTTCCGCAAGTCGAAGATGTCGCTCCCGCCGTCGACCGTTTGCACGGTCACGGCATAGAGCGGCGCCCTCTTCCTGTTGGTCCGGTTGTGCAACCTTGCGGTTGCGCATCCAAACCCGGCTCGCAGCAGCCCTTCCCGGACCGCTGCCTCGTCGCAGCACCAAGGCAACCCCCTGAGGAGTGCCTTGGTCGTCTTCATCCTTCCGACGGAAGGTGCCTTATCACGCGCCGGCGGTGCGTCGACGACGTGGTCGGCCACTGCGACCTTGATCGCCCTGTGGTCGGCCACGTTTGCAGCTCGAACGCAGATCAGCGAGTCTGTATCGACAGACTCGTAGACCACCTCGTTCCGAGCGCAATTCGTGATGGTGTCGAACAGCGCTGTCCACGCGCCTTTGCACTTGACGTACAAAGGGGGAGCAGGCCGCGACTCGTCTTCACGGGAGTTCCTCGCATGGTCGGCAGACTCGGTGAGTTGCACAACCGAAGGACCCTTCGTAGCGGCAGGTTTCCTCTGCGCACCCTTCTTTCCCATGCTGCGAGGCGCGGAACACGACAATTTGCACGCGTTGTAAGAACAACACACGACAATCTGCTCTCCGCGGCGCCCACAGCACAGAAAACCTCTTCACGAGCTCTCAACGGCCGAGTAGGCTAAGCGCGCAACAGCAGCGATGCGCTCGCCTCGCCAGCTCAGGCCGCTCTCGCCTGCGCCCGGCGCACGCGCCAGCCCCCCTATATAGACTCTGGCCCGCCCTCCCCCCACCACGCGCAACCGAGGGCATATAAGCGCACCACGGTGGCTGGCGCGCGCCCGTGTCGTCAAGGCAGCACCCGACGCAGCACCTCGCCTCCACGCCGCTCCGCTACCGCTACCGCTATGGCCCGCACAAAGCAAACGGCCCGCAAGTCCACCGGCGGAAAGGCGCCGCGCAAACAGCTCGCCACCAAGGCGGCGAGGAAGAGCGCGCCCGCCACCGGCGGCGTCAAGAAGCCCCACCGCTACAGGCCGGGCACCGTCGCCCTGCGAGAAATCAGGCGCTACCAGAAGAGCACAGAGCTGCTCATCCGCAAGCTGCCATTCCAGCGCCTAGTGCGCGAGATCGCCCAGGACTTCAAGACCGACCTGCGCTTCCAGAGCTCCGCGGTCATGGCCCTGCAGGAGGCCAGCGAGGCCTACCTCGTCGGCCTCTTCGAAGACACCAACCTGTGCGCAATCCACGCCAAGCGCGTCACCATCATGCCCAAGGACATCCAGCTCGCGCGCCGCATCCGCGGCGAGCGCGCCTAAACACCGCGCCAGCCGCTGGGCACCGCCCACGCACGCAACAAACAAAACGGCCCTTTTCAGGGCCACTAACATCACTCCGTCGCGAGCAAACTTTGTCGGTCGCCTCTCGCCCCACAACCACAGAACGAAAGACAAAACACCACTTCCACTTCCCGTCCGTCCGCCACAGCCGCTCTCCTCTGCCAGCTTGCTGGCGCGCGCAACAATCAACATCATCCCTCCCCGGCGCGGCGCTCAAAGCGCACAATACCCATCGGCCGACGCCGTCAACCACACGGCCGGCCGACGCTTCGTTTCGAAAAGAAAAAAAAAAAAAAACAAAAACAAACAAAAAGCCAGGCACGTCCAACGCCACCGACCCTTTCCACATCTCAACGTCCCCCGCCCCCGTTGCAAGAACAAACACACACAAAAGACAAGACACATCCGAGAAGACGGCAGGCAGGCAAACCAAAGTATTCAAACAACATGACACAAAACCAACCGTCGGCCGGCCGCGACCAAAAAAAAAAACGGCGACAATCAACCGCAACGACAAAACCGCTACCGCCGCCCGCACCCGCCACCGACCCCCCCGCAATCCAACCACCACGGCACGCAAACAGTGTCCACACACGGGCATACAGGAAACGCCAGACGACACAACCACACCGCAACACAAACACGACAATCAAAACCTTCCCGACGTGCTTTGATGGCCCTGAGAAGGGCCGTTTTGGGCCGCGCGTCTGTTGCGCGCCACTAGACGACGGGGACGGGGGGTGCGGACGACGGAGTCAACCGCCAACCCTTCCTTTCCCATTCCTCTCTTCTTCTCCTCTACTTCTTCTTCTTGGGCGAAGCCTTCGCCTTAGACGGCGTCGTCGCCTTCTTCGGGCGCGGCGCCTTCGGCTTCTTCGTCGGAACCTTGGCGGCCTTCTTCGCCTTCGACGGCGACTTGGCCTTGGCCGGCTTGGCAGCAGCCGCCTTCTTCGCACCGGCGGGAGCGGCCGACGCCGCAGACGCCTTCTTGGCGGCGCCCGCCTTCCGACCAGTCGCCGCCTTCACGCCACCAGCCTTCTTTGCGCCGGCCGCACGGGCGCCCTTCTTCTCCTTGCTGGCCGGAGCGGCGCGCTTCTTCTTGGCACCGCCGGCCCGAGCCTTGCCGCCCTCAGCCGCCCCGCCGCCGGCGCCGGCAAGCTTGAAAGAGCCGGACGCGCCCTTCCCCTTCGTCTGCACCAGCTCGCCCGCCACCACGGCCGACTTGAGGTACTTCTTGATAAACGGCGCCAGCTTCTCCGCGTCCAGCTTGTAGTGCGCGGCAATGTACTTCTTGATCGCCTGCAGCGACGATCCGCCGCGCTCCTTCAGACTCTTGATGGCGGCCGTCACCATCTCAGAGGTGCGCGGGTGCGCAGGCTTGGCGCGCGGCTTCTTCGCAGACGACGCAGACTTTGCCTTCTTCGTAGTGCCGGTGGCGGCGGGTGCCGCAGCAGTCTCGTTCGTAGCCGCCTGATCTGCCATTTCGACGACGCGCGTTAACACACAACACAGCGAGCAGCGAGAGCGAGAGGAGACACGCAGCGAGCGGAGCGCACAGCAGAGGAATAGCCGCCTCGCGCCACAGGCCCAGCCAGTGTCGCGGGCGGGCGCGGACGGCCGAGAGAGCGGCCGCCACTCTGCGCGCCGCCGCGCCGCGCCTCCCGCGCTTGCTACCGCCCAACGTCCGACAGCCTGTGCGGAGCAGCCCCACACCTGCGCCACAACCACCCGCGCCTTTCAAACCACCGAGGATGGGGCTACACACAGCCACACCACAGCCGCCAACCAGTCGCCACGGCAGCGCCGCAAACCACGGCCAAACTGCAGCCACCGCGCGCTACAGCCTGGGTCGGCCCGCCGAGAATCGCCGCCCACGCCCAAATGCCGCCCCCACAGCCCCAGCCGGCGACCGGCCACAATGGCCAAACCTTCGGCAAAAGCCCCACACCGTCGCCGCGGCAGCCCGGCCAGCGCGGCCGGCGCCACAGCCACACAAGCGGAGGCGTGCGGCGATGACGGCCGTGCAAACGCACCTCCGCCGCCCCATCGCCCTCCCACCGTTTCCCGATCGGCCCGCAGCCGTCGGGCCACGTCCTCCTCCTCTCGCCCGCCAACATTCACAGCCCTTTCGTTCGTTTCCCAACAATTTCAATTGTGCCCGCCGCAAAAAACGGGCGCCGCCTGCAAAGCAACATGCTCCGCCGGAGCGCCCCTCGCCGCTTACGAGCCAACCCCTCGCCCGAGGCAAACCCGAAATCCGCAACTACAGACCAACCCAATCTGCCGTCAGCACACACGACAGCCAACATCACGCGTTACGAGTTAGACATTAGGTTCACACGTCTCGGTTAGGTTCGGTGGACGTGGGTTAGGTTAAGGGCACTTGGGTTAGGTTACGCATTCAAAACACACGTCAGGCGTCAGAGGTTACGTTAGGTTAGGTTAGGTTAAGGCCACTTGGGTTAGGTTAAGCGTCAAACTTAGGTTAAGCATTCAAACACACGTCGGGCGTCAGAGGTTAGGTTAGGTTAGGTTAGGTTAAGGCCACTTGGGTTAGGTTAAGCCTCAAAACTTAGGTTAAGCATTCAAACACACGTCGGGCGTCAGGTGGCCGCAGCAGCCGCACCTACCTACCCACCCACCTCACGGCCGGACAGCTTGGCTTACTTGGCGCTGAGGCTGACCTCACCGCACCTCACCTCACCTCGCGCTACGCAACGCTACAGGTTCGGTTCGGTTCGCTCAGCTTAGGCTTAGAGCTTAAGCGCCGAGGTCGGATTACGACGTAGGTTCACCTTCGGGCGCCACACTTTGGGTGTAAAGGTCGCGTCGGGTCGTCGGCACGCCGCAAAAACAAAAGCGAAGCCACAGACAACGCCGACAAACGGGCAGCACGGCCACGACCAGATACCGAGCGCGAACGAGACACACGGACCACCCACCGGCCAAAGGGCACCAAACAACAAACCAGAGAGCACCACGTGTCGACCAGAGCAACCCGCCGCTCACGCGACGTGGCTGGCTGGCACCGAAGGGCCGCCGCAACTGCGCTTTCCGCGCCGGGCCGGATGCACGTGCGGCAACACCACCACCGCACACAGCCGCTGTTCAACGTCAACCAACAACACGCCGCGGTCGCAGCCTCAACGCCAGCACACGTTTGCACCACCATTCACACGCACCGCACAAACAGCTGTCGCCGACAACACAAACACACCGCAACGACGCCGCCGCCTCTACTTGTGCCGGCCACCCACCCCACCGACGGCGCACCTGTCGCCGGCCGGCAGTCGACACGGGAAACGCACACCGCCACTTCGCTCGCGCGCACGCCACCAACCAGTCGTCGTCTCCAAAACAACAAACAAACATAGGGCAGGCAACAAATCGCCTCGCACGAACCGTCCACAAAACTATCAAAGCACAGCCTCTGGCTAACGGCCACGACGCAGCGGCACGCTGCTCCTTTCCCCGCCCCACTCGATTCACGAAGGCACGCGACACCGCCAACGACGGCCTCGCTTCCCGCAACCGACACCTTTCCGCCACTACGCACAGCCGCACCCGACGCCCGTGGCAACGACACAACTACTGCACTATCCACCGCCGCCTCCCCCTTCCCGTCGTACACACACACACACAGCCAGCCAGCCAGCCAAAACCACACCAACGACCCAAACATGCACGTGCAACGGCACACCCCAACCAGTCAACGTCGACAACCACACGCACGGCTCGAAACCGGCGCCCTTCCACGTTGCCATCAAGCTACACACAAGACACAAGGGACCAACAACAGCAAGCCTGCCCGCCCGCCCGCCCGCCCCACTCTCACGCCGCAAAAAAGCACACCGAAACCGCCAAACGCACATTCCCATCGCACCGACACCGACCGGCTCGCTACCACCACACCTCTCGGCAGCCGTTTCGCAAACATGACACGGCGCGACATGACATCACGACCAACTCAACTCTCCTCTCCCGACGCCTTCGGCCGGAGCACAACGCCGCCAATTCGCCACACACACACAGTCACACAGTCGACAGGCGCCCGCCCGCCCTCCCTCCCTGCACGACGCCGCGCAGCAAAGGCGCCCGCAAACACATACCTCTCCTCTCTCTCGGCCGCCCGACGCGCCAACCGCCACACCGCCAGCCACTCGCAATTGTGCACTGCCGCCAGCCACACGTCCAACACGCCGCGCCGCCTCCGGCCACCCGCCAGGGGGCGCTCACGTCCGCGACAACAGCGCGGCCCGCCGGGCCAAACCGAACCGAGCCGCCCGCCGCTGCTCTGCACATCTTCCTGCGCGCATCAACAAAACGAGGCAAGCGAGCACACCCCGTCACAACGCCACATCACGCAAATGCCGTGCCGACCTCTTGTGTCTACCGCCTAAATTGCACTCACTCACCAGCCGCCCCTTCTTCTTCCTACCTATCTATCTATCTATCTATCTATCTATCTATCTATCTATCTGTGCGTCTGTGTCGGTCCGCGCGTGACGCCTCTCAACATCCGCCGTCGCCGTCCCCGTCCCCGTTTCCGCCCCAATGCCATCGTCGCGCCGCCTCCTCCTCCGCCCCTGTCCGGCCCGCACCACACCATACACCGCTGCTTGTCCCGGCCGTTGCCACCAAAGGCGCCTACCGCAAACGCGCCACGCCGCAGCCCCCGTGCGTGCATCTCCGTGCCGACGCTGCCTCTCTGCCCTCCCGCACGCACTCGACCGACCGACCGACATGCACTGCGTCGACGGCCTCGACAACACAGTCTCTGGCTCCGCACTGCGTCTTCCGGTACGCGCGCTGAAACACGTATGTACTCATTACCAGCGATGGCGAGGCACGACACAATCTCTGACCAGAGCGTTTCTTATCGTCGCTAGTCTGCGCCACACGACACTAGTAGCACGTAGCGGGTCGGCAGGAACAGTTGTCATCTATATGTGGCGGGTCGGGAGAGGTAGTAGTCAGTCGACAGTATCAGCGAGTGGACGGTTGTACTGAGCGGGCGGCGGCGTGCTCTTCTCGCGACTCTGGTCTCCGTTCGGGACGATGCATATTGTTATTACAGGTAAGGTAATGAAGCTGCATTGCGCAAATCTAATACTGTATGTCAATTGTAACTATTTTCTTCACAACAAAATGCCCCAATAATACTTTGTTTCCAAACAAACTTTTTTAAAGTACAACCATTCATTTCCATTTAAAGAATATTTCCTACGCATTTCCTCCAACAATCAAAATTAAATGTGAGCCGGCATTCATTGCACGACGCTGTGTACAGGTATCGACAGTTAAGAGCACATATAGATGCAGTTTGTTTTTTTTCTCTTTTGTCTCTTTTTTGTTTTTGTTTTGTTTTTTTTTTTGACGTAACGATCTTTTGCTCTTCTTATTCTAATTTGTACGTACGCTGTTTGTTTAGATTTTTATATTGGTCATGCCACGTAGCGCTCCGCGTGAAAATCACTGCCTGTGCTGTGTGCAGTCTGTGGCTAGTTTGCATTGTTGTCATGAACTGCTATAGCTGGATGTGAACAGCGCGTAGCGTTGCGCAGTTAGGGGTGAGCCGCCAGCACTGGTGCATGTGCGGACAGAGATGGCGGACTTTTCAAATTACATATATTATGACTGGTGATGATATTAAGGGTAAATACATTGTTTGTTGTTCTCTATTAAACATCTTTACTTTGCTAACTATCCCTATCGGTAGTTAGTGCCCTCCGTGGTTTGGAATCTCTTATTTTAGCTGGCAGCAGTGGTGCTCGCTGTATTGCAGTAGTTCGAGTAATGAAGATTTTTGTGAGGTAAGTGATTTCCGACAGGTGTACTTTAATGTTACTCAGGGCCATTCTTTTGCAGGGATCTTTGATAGTCAGATTGCGTTGCGCTCAAAATATTGTGTGTCAGTTTAAGCACAGTTTTGTATACATTGTTGTTCAAAGGGAGACGTTTCAGAATACACAGGGCCGAAGGTCAGCCAGCGCTGCCCTTACAACGTTTAGCGGGTTTTCAATTATGTCTGTTGAGATGTTCATGGTTCATTATTTCCATTCATCATATTATCGCGAGTTTCTCATCAATCTTCGTTCGTTCATTTTCTAGGGACGTTAACAACATTCTGGCACACTTTTATCATCATTCACTCACTCACTCACTCACTTACTTACGACTATTTGTGCGGGGAGGTTACACTTGGGTCCATTTCCATTTCCATTTCCATTTCCATTCAATGTTGATAGACCTTTCTTTTTTTTGTTTTTTTTTTTTTTTGTTGTTGTTGTTTTGTTGCTGGCAGGTTACAAAAGGCCTCACTTTATGTTGGTTGCAGCAGCGTTTTTCTCCTTCTTCTAGTGTTTTCCCCGCCCCTCCCGCATCCGTCGGTCTCACCACGTTCACTGACAGCCGCGTCTGCAGCTACACCACAACGGCCCCCTCCCGGCAACCCATTCGTTTTCTCTTCTTTTGCACAAAAACAACGCCGCACGCGCCAGCCGAGCGCAGCGCAAGCCACCCACACCGCGCCCCTCCCCGTCTTTATAGCCTCCGCGTCTTGTTTTCTTCGTTTGCCCCCTCCCATCTCCCGAATGCCATGCCATGCCAGCAGCGTTACGCGTGCCCCTCCCCTGTCCACACACTACCGCGAAACGAACAGCCTTTCCGGGCCACATGCAGGGCACGCCCACCGCCATTCCCGGACGCAATTCTCAAAACAACACACACACACACACACACACACACACAATGGCTTTGCACACGAACATAGACGGCACGGGCACTGTCGTACATTCTTCCTCAGAACCATCTCAACGAACGTTACGTTACGTTACACACACATCCGGGAAAGCAAAGCAACGCAACGCACAATTCAGCCGTCAAAGGTAACGTTCACCACGGCAGACACTTGCCGCCGCGCCGTTACACGCATTTCAGTGCGGCTACAATACACCTCCGACACGGCAACGTTCCGTTGCTCTACACTGCGTTTCTCCGTTTTGTTTGGTTTTTTTTTCCGTTTTCTCTCTCTCTCTCTCTCTCTCTCTCTCTCTCTCTATATATATTTTTGTTTTTTTTTTTTTTTTTCCCCTCTGTCCTTTCCTCCACCATTCTCTCCTCACGTTCTGCCCAGACATTCGACCGATCAGAGGTTCGTTCACCTTTCGGTAACCGTTCTCAGCGCGACGGTGTACCAACGGTATGACGGTATGACGGGTGTTCAAGACGTCCGGTGTACCGCGCCGATCGACAGTTTCCCAGAGGCGACGGATCGGACCACATCACCGACATACACACAAACACGTGTACGCACATTCGCCAAAGCGACCGTCGTCTTCTAGCGTCGCGCTTACTCTACTGTACTGCACTGGACACGCGAGCATGCATCTTCAATGACGACGTCGGTGTGCGTGCGTCGTACGCACACAAGCAGACACAGTCAGTCAGACACGACTATCGAAATCAGAGTCGGGGGAAAGGTACATATCATCGTGCGTGTCGCCCGTACAATGCAATACACAGTGGTGTCTCAATGCGCGTTCACATTCAAACGTCACTCACACGCCTCCACGCTCCATTTACAGACACATTTCACCCTCGCCATATATGGCGTGCAAACCGACCCGCAAACGGCCGTCGTTACACACTGACATTCCCAACAATCGCGTTTCGTTTCCACCCGTCACGTAACTAACCGGCACCTCCATCCAAAGGGCACATCACCGATCGCACTTCCCCACCCCCCTCGCAGACAACGAGTTGTGCGCACGTGCCTCCATTCCACGTCACACCGTGGCCGTACCCCGCAACACGCGACGCGCCCCCTAAACAATCAAATTATTCATCGCATCGGCCACCCCACCCCGTCGCGTCGCAACCAAAGCGGTAGCTATTGCCGCCGTCCACCCACTCACACACAAAACAAAACAAAAACAACAACAATTCCGCCCTTCCCGCAAAGGCCATTTGGTGGCCCTGAAAAGGGCCGTTTTGCCGCTCTCGCAACGGAGGATCTCCTTCCATTCCAGAGCCACCTCCTTACTTGGAGCTCGTGTACTTGGTCACCGCCTTCGTGCCCTCGCTCACGGCGTGCTTGGCCAGCTCGCCAGGCAGCAACAGCCGCACAGCGGTCTGGATCTCGCGGGACGTGATGGTCGAGCGCTTGTTGTAGTGCGCCAGGCGAGACGCCTCGGCCGCGATGCGCTCGAAAATGTCGTTCACGAAGCTGTTCATGATGCTCATCGCCTTCGACGAGATGCCCGTGTCAGGGTGCACCTGCTTCAGCACCTTGTAGATGTAGATGGCATAGCTCTCCTTCCTCTTGCGCTTCTTCTTCTTGTCGCCCTTCGAAATGTTCTTCTGCGCCTTGCCAGCCTTCTTGGCGGCCTTCCCGCTAGTCTTGGGCGGCATCGCAAACAAACAAGAACGTACGGCAGCAACACCAGCAGCAAGCGCTCCGCTCTAGTCAGCGTCTCCCCACACAGTGGCACCCAGCGCGCCCCGCCGCCGCACCTTTACCAGCTCGCCCCGTTGCGGCCGCCGACCAATGGGCCGCGAGCGCAACCGGCCGCCGCACCCGAGAGCATAAAGGACCCCCACCCCTGGCGGCGCCGCCACGGCAGGCACACACTCCGCGCTGAGCCGCCGTAGCGTCAGGTCGCTTGGGCTCTTCGCAGCGCTTTGTCCGTCTCGCGCCTTTGTTCACGAGCGCCTTTGTTTCCGCGCGCCTTTGTCAAGGCACGCGGGTCGAAGGTGGCCACGTGGCATAAGCCGTAGCGGACTTCTCCAGCTAACGACTCGCTTGCGAGTTTGTTTAGCGGCAAAATTGTGTGTTACCGTTATCGTGGCTGCAATACAAATTGATCAGCATCAATTTGTATTGCGCCTAGGGACTGTTAGGGCACGCCGTGAGTCAGGACCCCCTTCACGTGGGACCAGTCCGCGCTCACTCGCTTAGCACCCACCCATAAGCGTTCCTGTTTTCCTCATGGAAGCAAGCAATATCGCTGCGATCGCCGCGGCGGAAGTCGTCGCATCAGAGCACGCTCTGGCGGCGGCCTCCAGCGCCCCGGCCCCCGCGGCTGCTCCATCAGGGTTTAGCCCACTCACTGCAGTCCAGCTTTACGTGGTAATGAACCGCATGACCAACGCTGAGACCGCTGCAGAACGTGAGGCCGCGGAAAAGGTATACGCAAAATTCATGAAATACCAACTCGGCCCCGCCACACTGCCAGGCACAGCCAGTGAAGAGGCCATGGTACCGTCGGGAGCCCCGCCAGTCGTGTCCGCGGAAGAGGTCACTGTACTGCCGGAGGCGGCCCCGAAGGGAGCAGCCCCACCAGGCTTGGCTTCTCAAACAGCTAATGTCCTGCTGGCTGCCCCACCGGTACAGGCCAATCAAGAGGCTGCTGTTCTGCCAGCTGCGCCTCAACAGAGTGAGGTCATCCCAGAGGCCAACCTGGAACAATTGATCCGGGAGGGAGAGGCTATGGAATACTCGATACCGTCTCGAAAGAGACCTGCAGACGCGGTAGACGACGACGAGTCGTCCGCATGCGCATCTTCTGTTAACAGGTCGCAACAGAAGAAGAAGCCACACGCGCCAGAGGGCGCCTTTGACGACAACGAGGCCGCCCAAGAAGACGCAGAGGGATTTGTCGTCCCAAAACGGCGGCACACGGCGCGGGCAAAAAAGCTCGAACCGGTGCAGCCAATTGGGACACACAACTCTTTTTCAGATCCACCTGAAGAAGAGATCATGGAAGCGGAGCAGCAGGCACCACAGGCCAAGAAGTCACCTGCCCCCCCGCCAATCGTCGTACTCTGGAAGGACACCTTCAGGTCCTTGCTAGAGAAGTTCAAAGAGGTGACATCCTCTTCCAAAATAAGATGTCAAGGGAACGACCTATATAGGATCTCGCTCTCGAACATGGCCGACTATAGGAAGGCCATGCTTATAATTCAGGAAGACGGGCTATGCTGTTACACTCACAACGCAGAACCCATCAAACTCCTAAAGGTGGTATTCAGGCGCCTTCCTATCAGGATGGAGCCAGACCATCTCAAAGAGGAGCTGCACACGCTGGGTTACAGTGCCCAGTCAGTCACACTAATGAAATCACCCAGGACCAGGAAAGATATGCCTCTATTCCTGGTCGTATTGCCGGACAACATAGAAACAAGAAAGATCTTCCAACTTAAGGAAGTTGCTCGAGTGGGGGTAGAGGTGGAACCACTCAGAGCAAAAGGCAGAAGAGCGCAATGCTTCTCTTGCCAGGGTATGGACCATGTGTCTCGTTTCTGCTCCATGCCGCCCCGCTGCGTAAAATGCGCGGGAGCTCACCAGAGCCGAGATTGCAAAAAGCCACTGGAGGAGAAACCGCAGTGCTGCAACTGCAGCGAGCCCCACGTGGCTAGCTACAGGGGCTGTCCTGCTTTCCGACGGAACACAGGAAAGGGAGGGAAAGCTGTGCCATCGCGTAAGATACAGCAAGGTATCAGCTTCGCCTCCGCCACCAGGGGAACCAAGACAACGCACCAAATTAGACAGGTAGCAAAGGCGACCACAACACCTGAAGCAGCCGGGGTCAACCCCCCAGTCCAGCAAGCCGCCACCCAGGCGGAGACAGGAAGGCGTGAACAGCGCACAGAGCGCCCAACCCGCGCCAACCCACCAATAGAAACGCCTGCAGAGCCGAACCAGGCCACACAGGCACTCCCGACCGCCACTGCGGTCACCCATTCTACCCCAGCAGAGCCGACTGAGCTGAATGCACTCCTGCACTCACTCAGCACTCTGCTACAACAACTGCCAGTACTGGTCACGGCAGTCACGGCGGCCCTCCAGGCCAGTACCGTCCCCCCCACGCCTTGCCATGGATAATGGCCTCATACATGGCCTCACCGTCTGTGGCTTTAATGCAAATGGACTGTACCGCCAGCAAGGCGAGTTTCGACAGTTTCTGCAAGACGAGGCAATCGACATCTGCCTCGTCTGCGAAACTCATCTAAAGCCAGGCGTAAACGTCAGAGTAGCAAATTACTCATGCTACCGATACGACAGGCCGACGGCCGGAGGGGGCACGGCCGTCTACGTCAAAAGGACAATCCAACACCACCAGACGCACCTACCAGACCTCAACACCCTAGAGGCCACTGGGGTGAGCGTGAATACTGCCATCGGGCAGATCACGTTCGTGTCGGTCTATAGACCACCCAGGGGGAATCTGGAGCCGACCGACTTCGACGAGCTGCTGACCGTGGGGGGGCGGGTGTTCATTGCGGGTGACCTCAACGCGAAACACACGCAATGGAACTCGCGCCTCACCAACGTCAGCGGCCACCGACTCCTCCGATCCGCACTTAGAAATGGCGCCTACATCCTAGGGCCATATGAGCACACCATCTTCCCGGGCCGTAGACAGTCTGACGTGCTCGATATTGCCCTCATCAAGGGAATAGAGCAACACGTAACAGCTAGTACTCGATGTGCCCTGTCGTCGGACCATGTGCCTGTAGTCTACGACATAGACATAGTAGGCACAGCAGTGCCACCGCGTCGCCGAAACTACAGGCGCATGGACCTGGACAGGTACCAAGAGGGCGTTACCAACCTTCTAGCAGACGCACCAAACGTGGACGAAGTGGGCGCCGAAGCTGCCCTGCGGCTACTAAACCGCCAGCTACTACAAGCAGCTGAAGCAGCCACCCCACCTCCACCACCACAACAGCCAGATCACTCCCGCCGCCTCCCACCACAAATACGTGATGCGATCAGGGAGAAAAACCGAGTGTTCAGGGAATGGCAACTGACACGTCAACCGGCCACTAAAAACCGCCTCAATCGCATGCAGAGAGAGATCAAAGCTGCAGTTGAGGCGTTCAGAAACCAGAACTGGGCTGACTTAGTGGAAACACTAAACCCAGAGGACGGCAGCGCCTGGCGCACGGTCAAGTCCTTCCTACGCAGACGACAACGGGTTCCCCCACTACTCGTCGGACAGGACATCATCTGTAGCCCCGATGCAAAAGCAAGCAGCCTGGCTGACCACTTCGAGGCGTCTTTCACACCTGTCGAAGACCATCTCGATCTGGAACACATCCGCAGAGTAGAGGAGCAACTGCCCATCTTCCTGACATCGCGAGAGGAGGATGATGTAATAGAGCCAATCACGGTAGAGGAAGTCGCGGCGGAACTACAGACGCTCAACACCAGGAAAGCAGGAGGCAGTGACGGAGTAGACAACCTGCTACTTAAGAATCTACCAGCAGCGGCTCACCAGCCACTAGCAGCGTTATTCAATTGGGTCCTACGTACAGGGAACTACCCTTCTGAGTGGAAACACGCAGAAGTGGTAGCCTTCCCCAAAGCAAACAAGGACCCACGACATGCCTCCAACTACAGGCCGATCAGTCTACTGTCCTCACTTTCGAAGGTGTTCGACCGTCTGTACGCCAAACGGCTCCTCCAACACCTCACAGTGGAAGGTGTCATCCCAGATGAACAATTTGGCTTCCGCAGCGGCCACTCCACAACACACCAGCTCATGAGACTGGTCGAGGAAGCCATGCGGGCACTGGAGACGAGGGAATACCTTGGGGCGGTATTCCTAGACGTCACCAGAGCTTTCGACTCCGTGTGGCATGACGGCCTCGTGTACAAACTCTTTGTACACGGGGTTCCGACGTCACACGGAGTATTGATCAAATCATACCTGGACGCAAGGACCTTCCACGTCAGGTTAGACGACGGAAAATCAACCCGACGGCAAATCAGAGCAGGAGTACCGCAGGGATCTGTCTTAGGCCCCCTACTGTACACGGCCTACACTGCCGACGCCCAGCAGACAGCGCGAGTAAAGATGGCACTTTACGCCGACGATACCGCGCTGTTCGTGCGGAGCATGAATGTAACAGAGACTAGGAGACAACTTCAGCTAGGCTGCGACGTCCTGGGCGCGTGGTCGACAAAGTGGCGGCTGAAGTACAATGCCGCAAAGAGCCAGGCAGTGATCTTCACGAGAAGAGCACTGCCACCCGATCTCCAACCGGTCAGCATCATGGGAGGCCCCATCCCATGGAGCAAGACCGGAAAATACCTCGGAGTCACTCTTGACCAAAGGCTCACATGGCAACCACACGTCCAGGAAGTGCGGGACAGAGCTATAGGACGACTAAGAGTCCTGTACCCTCTGTTAAACCCCACATCGACCCTTCCCCCACACCATGGCATCACGCTCTACCTAGTACTCATACGACCAGTGCTGGAGTATGCGGCAGTGGTGTGGGGAAACGCAGCAGATGCACACATCGGTGCTCTACAGAGGGTGCAGAATCGAGCGCTGAAGCTCGCTCTGCGCCTCCCTAGGCGGTACTCCACAGCTCAACTACACGAGCAAACAGGCATTCCGCTACTCAAAAATAGGTTCCAACAGTCAGCCAGGCTGTTCTATGCGAAGGCCGAAACCTCGCATAACCGGCTCATAAGGGACCTGGGCCAACAAACACATCACAGGCCAACTACACGCTGGCCTGACCTGTTACGTCAGTAACACACAGGAACACACTAAGGACGCCAGGAGCGTCCAGCATGGACAGACCAAAATGTTAGGCCAAAACAACTCAAACCCAAAGTAATAGCAGGAGTAGCACCAAGTGCTTAGCCTGCATCTACAACGAACCAGGGCAGGTTCGTTAGGTAACGAGCGAGCGAGCGAGCGAGAGCGGCGCCGCCACTCCGCTGCTCGACTCGCTGCGGCTCGCACCGTCGTTCGTCTCGTCTCGTTTTTACACCACAGCGCATCGCCATGTCCGGACGCGGAAAGGGAGGCAAAGTCAAGGGCAAGTCAAAGTCCCGCTCAAGCAGGGCCGGGCTCCAGTTCCCGGTCGGCAGAATCCACCGCCTCCTGCGCAAGGGAAACTACGCCGAGCGCGTCGGCGCCGGGGCGCCCGTCTACCTCGCCGCCGTCATGGAGTACCTCGCGGCTGAGGTGCTCGAGCTGGCCGGAAACGCGGCCCGCGACAACAAGAAGACGCGCATCATCCCGCGCCACCTGCAGCTTGCCATCCGCAACGACGAGGAGCTCAACAAGCTCCTGTCGGGCGTCACCATCGCACAGGGTGGTGTCCTGCCCAACATCCAGGCCGTCCTGCTGCCAAAGAAGACCGAGAAGAAGGCCTAAACAGAGAGGCCAGGCACTCGGCACGCCGCGCTTTGCCGGCTCGCCTCGGCTCACAACAATCGGCCCTTTTCAGGGCCACCACACAAACCTACGTCCAAAGCAAAATTTCAGTCGTCCTCGCCGCGCTTTACTTTACTTTAACTTCACTTCCACAGCCGCCGCCGGCAAGAAGACCGTACCAACTGCTACGATTGCAGGGGGAGATATTCTGCGAGGTACCTCGGTGTCACGCCTGACATCCAAGTGTCACATAGGGGAACTTGGCACAAACGCTCACGCCAGGATGCAGATCCTGTACCCCTGTTCCCTCGACCCCGCAACAGGGGTAGCGATACTGGAAATATGCGCGCCCTGTATGGGGCTATGCAGCCAGATCGACGATGCATCGCCTACAGAAGGGTCCAAAGCAGAGCGCTCTACGACGGGCCTTACACGTCCCCGCGGCAGACCTGCCTAGAACCACCCACAACACGATTCCGCGCCCTGGCAGAAGCGTTCTACGCCACCGCGCGGAATTCAGAAAATGACTATTACGTCTTGACCCTTGGGCAATATGAACAGATGTGCAAGACCCGACCCGAGTCGCTACTCCAGCAGTAGCACAAACAGAACACATAATCACTCTCAACAAACAGCAACGTCCGAAAAAGCACACTACCAAAGATAAGAACAACACACAGAAAAGAGGAGCAAATGTCCACAGGCGACAATAACCTCCACCAACTCCCCCTCTAACGGTAGAGGACTAAAACAGAGAAGAACAAGAAGAGCCGCCGCCATCTTGTCGTCCACAGCCCGTGTGGCCCAACAAACAAACACACACACACACACACACACACACACACACACACACACACACACACATTTCTCTTGTTTTGTTTCGTTTGCCTCAAGCACCTCCACGCACGCACAGTCGCCTTCCAAACGACAACGACAGCAATAATCACCACTGTTAAACGAGCGTGTCGACACACCGCCCTCCACTCCCGCGCGCCCCATACAAACGAAACAGCTGATGCGGCCGCCTATGGGCACGCCTTGCCTCGGCAACTCCAACGCCGCCGCAAACACACAGCCAAAACCACGCAAATATTCACCGCCTCTCGCACAACAACAACAACACACAGCCCGGCGTCTCCATCGATCGATAAACAAAACAAACACACAACGCCCTCTCTCGCGCGCACACACACACACACAGCCACAAGACCCGCTTCCTTTCCTTTCTCCCAGTCACGTCACGTCAGTCAAACGCAAACGAAATGAAATGAAGAATGAAAGAAAGAAGGCAGGCAGGCAGGCAGGCAGGCAGGCAGGCAGGCAACACACGCAGCAACAACACAGACTCTTTCGCACTTTTCAATTTCCGAACAGTGTGGTGGCCCTGAAAAGGGCCGTTTTCGTCTCTCCCACGGCCGCGGGAAGGCCATCGCGGCACAGCACACCGGCTGCGACGCGCCTAACCGCCGAAACCGTACAGGGTGCGCCCCTGCCTCTTCAGGGCGTACACCACGTCCATCGCCGTCACAGTCTTGCGCTTGGCGTGCTCAGTGTACGTCACCGCGTCGCGGATCACGTTCTCCAGGAACACCTTCAGCACTCCGCGGGTCTCCTCGTAGATCAGACCAGAGATGCGCTTCACGCCGCCCCTGCGAGCCAGGCGGCGGATCGCGGGCTTCGTGATGCCCTGGATGTTGTCGCGCAACACCTTGCGGTGCCGCTTGGCGCCACCCTTGCCGAGCCCCTTTCCTCCCTTGCCGCGGCCAGTCATCTCTTCTAAATCCTCAAAAAAGCTCAAGGCAAGCAAAACGTCTGCTGCAGCGGCTGGCTCCTCACCCGGCGCTAGCGAGTCGGCTACGGTCTGCGCCCGGCCGCTGCACCTTTTGTCGAAACTCCTGTGTTGGTTTCTGCATTTTACGAAGTTTCAGCACGTGGTGTGCTCTTCCTTCCATTTCTTCTGTTTGTGAGATCTTTAGTTTCCTTGCGTTTGGTTATCCATGTGGTTTGGTGCTTTAATTTTGAGATTGGTTGCTTCTTCGTCAGCGTGCCTGACGAAGATGGTGTGGCCAGCGCAGATGCGCTCTCCACTCTTCTCGGCTGCCGAGTAGTCGTATTGTCCCGTTCTGCGACGTTTCGGCGGTGTTGTAAAATTTTACGGCCTGTTGTTCTATTCTTCTTCGGACTCTTTCGATGTCTGCTATCTGGTGGAGTTCCTCAGTTGGGAAGTCCATTGGCAGATGGAGTGCCCATTTCAGTGCTCTGTTCTGCACTGCCTGGATCCGTTTCATGTTGGTTGGTGCCGTGTTTCCCCATACGACCGCGGCGTATTCCAGCACTGGTCGTATGACGGATTTGTAGAGGATCACCCCTAGGTGGTCTGGCAATGAAGATCTCGGATTTAGAATGGGGTACAGCATGTGCATGCGCCCCATTGCCTTTTTCCTCGTTTCTTCAATGTGTGGGCGCCACGTTAGACGTTTGTCTAGTGTGACGCCCAGATATTTTGCCGTTGCGCTCCAGGGTACCGGTCTTCCTCTTAGTGTTGTCTCCTGAAGGTCAGCCGGTACGTTCCGGTGGGCAATGACTATTGCCTGTGATTTGGCGGCGTTGTACGCCAGCCGCCACTTTGCCGCCCAGTCTTCCAGGTTGTTGGCTGCGGTTTGCAGTCGCCTTTGCAGGAGTTGCGGCTGCATGCTGCGGCAGTACACTGCCGTGTCGTCCGCGTACAGGGCGAGTTGCACCCGATCTGTACGCGGAAGGTCGGCAGTGTACAGCGAGTATAGCACTGGACCCAGGACCGAACCTTGCGGGACTCCGGCGAGTATTCGGCGTTCTGTGGAGATTCCACAGTCTGCCCGTACGTGAAACGTGCGGCCCGCGAGGTAACTCTGCAGGAGTTTCACGTGTGGCCCAGGAATCCCCAATGTAAATAGTTTATAAAGGAGACCATTGTGCCACACTGAATCAAATGCACGAGACACGTCGAGCAGAAGCGCTCCGAAGTACTCGCGTCGGTCCAGGGCACAGAATGCTTCCTCTGTCAGCCGCAGTAGTTGCTGTGTGGTGGAGTGTCCCTTCCGAAATCCAAACTGCTCGTCGGGCAGGATGCCTTCCTCGTCGATGTGACTTCCAAGCCGCCGCAGGTACAACCTCTCGAAGACCTTCGAGAGTGCTGGCAGCAGGCTGATCGGGCGGTAGTTGTTCGCCCGCCTGTGATCCTTCCCTGGTTTGGGTAGGGCCACGATCTCGGCGTGCTTCCAGCACTCTGGAAATACGCCAGTGCGGATGATCGAGTTGAAGATCCCCGTGAGGTGCCCGATTGCGATGGGCGGCAGTTGCTTGAGGAGCTGATTTGTGACGTGGTCGGGGCCTCCTGCCTTCCTGCCGTTGAGATTGCGCAGCTGGATCTCGACTTCCGCTTCCTCGATCGGCTCGATGACGGTGTCGTTGTCTTCGGCCGCCAGGAAGACCGGAAGTCGTTCCTCCACCAGTGCCATGTGTGCCTGGTCAACGGGGTCTTCCACCGGGGTGAAGTTTTCAGCGAACGCGTCCGCGAGGGCGTTGGCCTTTGCGTCCGGTTCGCTGACGAAGACGTTCCCGACTTGCAGTGGCGGTATTTTGGCGGTGCGGCGGATGAATCCCTTCACCGCGTGCCAGGCCGTTCCGTCCTCCGTTTTCAAGGAAGCGACTTTCTGCGCCCACTCTTCTACTCTGTGGGCGTCGGCGGCTGCTTTAATTTCCCGCTGCAACCTGTTTAGTTGCCGCTTCGTTGCGGGATTCCGTGTTAGCTGCCATTCGCGGCGAAGTCTGTTCTTCTCCGTGATGGCAGCTTTGAGGTGTTGCGGGAAATCGCGAGCGCGTGGCTTCTCGTTGTCTCTTCTTTGGTTTGGTGTGGCTGCCGCCACAGCTTCGGCGACTCCTCGGGTGAGGTGCCGCAGCGCCGCTTCCGCACCATGTTCCTCCGGGTTCGGCGCGTCTCCGATTTTGGCCGCCATTTCTATTTGGTATGTGTCCCATGTGATGCCCCTGAGGTCGTGGCCACGTTTGGTCGTTTGGACGATGTCGGCATTCAGTTCAAAGACCACAGGGGCGTGGTCGGACGCCATCGTGGCCCTCGTTGTGGCGGAGATGAAGTGTCTCACCCCGCGGACGATGGCCACGTCTATGACGTCCGGTTGCGCGCCTCTTCGCGCCGGGAAGATGGTCGGCTGGTGGGGACCTATCACCGCCGCTCCGTGCTGCTCGGCCACCCGTTGTAGACGGCGGCCACTTGTGTTTGTGGACCTGGAGTTCCAGACGATGTTCTTGGCGTTGACGTCGCCTCCGAGGAATGTGTTTCCTGGGAGGGAAATCAGCGCCGCGAACTCATCTGGCTGCAGTAGTCCCCTTGGAGGTCTGTATATTGCCACAAAGTTTATCTGCCCCTGGTCCGTTTGTACGGCTACTCCAGTGGCCTCTATTGTGACGAGTTGGGGCAGATGAATTCTGTGGTGGCGCAGCGTCCTCCTCACGTACACTGCCGTGCCGCCACCCGCGGTGGGCCTGTCGTCCCGGTAGCAGTGGTAGTTGGCCACTCCCACTTTCACGCCGGGCTTCAGGTGTGTTCTGCGCCCGGCGCACGCGCCAGCCCCCCTATATAGACTCTGGCCCGCCCTCCCCCCACCACGCGCAACCGAGGGCATATAAGCGCACCACGGTGGCTGGCGCGCGCCCGTGTCGTCAAGGCAGCACCCGACGCAGCACCTCGCCTCCACGCCGCTCCGCTACCGCTACCGCTATGGCCCGCACAAAGCAAACGGCCCGCAAGTCCACCGGCGGAAAGGCGCCGCGCAAACAGCTCGCCACCAAGGCGGCGAGGAAGAGCGCGCCCGCCACCGGCGGCGTCAAGAAGCCCCACCGCTACAGGCCGGGCACCGTCGCCCTGCGAGAAATCAGGCGCTACCAGAAGAGCACAGAGCTGCTCATCCGCAAGCTGCCATTCCAGCGCCTAGTGCGCGAGATCGCCCAGGACTTCAAGACCGACCTGCGCTTCCAGAGCTCCGCGGTCATGGCCCTGCAGGAGGCCAGCGAGGCCTACCTCGTCGGCCTCTTCGAAGACACCAACCTGTGCGCAATCCACGCCAAGCGCGTCACCATCATGCCCAAGGACATCCAGCTCGCGCGCCGCATCCGCGGCGAGCGCGCCTAAACACCGCGCCAGCCGCTGGGCACCGCCCACGCACGCAACAAACAAAACGGCCCTTTTCAGGGCCACTAACATCACTCCGTCGCGAGCAAACTTTGTCGGTCGCCTCTCGCCCCACAACCACAGAACGAAAGACAAAACACCACTTCCACTTCCCGTCCGTCCGCCACAGCCGCTCTCCTCTGCCAGCTTGCTGGCGCGCGCAACAATCAACATCATCCCTCCCCGGCGCGGCGCTCAAAGCGCACAATACCCATCGGCCGACGCCGTCAACCACACGGCCGGCCGACGCTTCGTTTCGAAAAAAAAAAAAAAAAAAAAAAAAAAAAAAAAAAAAAAACAAAAACAAACAAAAAGCCAGGCACGTCCAACGCCACCGACCCTTTCCACATCTCAACGTCCCCCGCCCCCGTTGCAAGAACAAACACACACACACAAAAGACAAGACACATCCGAGAAGACGGCAGGCAGGCAAACCAAAGTATTCAAACAACATGACACAAAACCAACCGTCGGCCGGCCGCGACCAAAAAAAAAAAACGGCGACAATCAACCGCAACGACAAAACCGCTACCGCCGCCCGCACCCGCCACCGACCCCCCCGCAATCCAACCACCACGGCACGCAAACAGTGTCCACACACGGGCATACAGGAAACGCCAGACGACACAACCACACCGCAACACAAACACGACAATCAAAACCTTCCCGACGTGCTTTGATGGCCCTGAGAAGGGCCGTTTTGGGCCGCGCGTCTGTTGCGCGCCACTAGACGACGGGGACGGGGGGTGCGGACGACGGAGTCAACCGCCAACCCTTCCTTTCCCATTCCTCTCTTCTTCTCCTCTACTTCTTCTTCTTGGGCGAAGCCTTCGCCTTAGACGGCGTCGTCGCCTTCTTCGGGCGCGGCGCCTTCGGCTTCTTCGTCGGAACCTTGGCGGCCTTCTTCGCCTTCGACGGCGACTTGGCCTTGGCCGGCTTGGCAGCAGCCGCCTTCTTCGCACCGGCGGGAGCGGCCGACGCCGCAGACGCCTTCTTGGCGGCGCCCGCCTTCCGACCAGTCGCCGCCTTCACGCCACCAGCCTTCTTTGCGCCGGCCGCACGGGCGCCCTTCTTCTCCTTGCTGGCCGGAGCGGCGCGCTTCTTCTTGGCACCGCCGGCCCGAGCCTTGCCGCCCTCAGCCGCCCCGCCGCCGGCGCCGGCAAGCTTGAAAGAGCCGGACGCGCCCTTCCCCTTCGTCTGCACCAGCTCGCCCGCCACCACGGCCGACTTGAGGTACTTCTTGATAAACGGCGCCAGCTTCTCCGCGTCCAGCTTGTAGTGCGCGGCAATGTACTTCTTGATCGCCTGCAGCGACGATCCGCCGCGCTCCTTCAGACTCTTGATGGCGGCCGTCACCATCTCAGAGGTGCGCGGGTGCGCAGGCTTGGCGCGCGGCTTCTTCGCAGACGACGCAGACTTTGCCTTCTTCGTAGTGCCGGTGGCGGCGGGTGCCGCAGCAGTCTCGTTCGTAGCCGCCTGATCTGCCATTTCGACGACGCGCGTTAACACACAACACAGCGAGCAGCGAGAGCGAGAGGAGACACGCAGCGAGCGGAGCGCACAGCAGAGGAATAGCCGCCTCGCGCCACAGGCCCAGCCAGTGTCGCGGGCGGGCGCGGACGGCCGAGAGAGCGGCCGCCACTCTGCGCGCCGCCGCGCCGCGCCTCCCGCGCTTGCTACCGCCCAACGTCCGACAGCCTGTGCGGAGCAGCCCCACACCTGCGCCACAACCACCCGCGCCTTTCAAACCACCGAGGATGGGGCTACACACAGCCACACCACAGCCGCCAACCAGTCGCCACGGCAGCGCCGCAAACCACGGCCAAACTGCAGCCACCGCGCGCTACAGCCTGGGTCGGCCCGCCGAGAATCGCCGCCCACGCCCAAATGCCGCCCCCACAGCCCCAGCCGGCGACCGGCCACAATGGCCAAACCTTCGGCAAAAGCCCCACACCGTCGCCGCGGCAGCCCGGCCAGCGCGGCCGGCGCCACAGCCACACAAGCGGAGGCGTGCGGCGATGACGGCCGTGCAAACGCACCTCCGCCGCCCCATCGCCCTCCCACCGTTTCCCGATCGGCCCGCAGCCGTCGGGCCACGTCCTCCTCCTCTCGCCCGCCAACATTCACAGCCCTTTCGTTCGTTTCCCAACAATTTCAATTGTGCCCGCCGCAAAAAACGGGCGCCGCCTGCAAAGCAACATGCTCCGCCGGAGCGCCCCTCGCCGCTTACGAGCCAACCCCTCGCCCGAGGCAAACCCGAAATCCGCAACTACAGACCAACCCAATCTGCCGTCAGCACACACGACAGCCAACATCACGCGTTACGAGTTAGACATTAGGTTCACACGTCTCGGTTAGGTTCGGTGGACGTGGGTTAGGTTAAGGGCACTTGGGTTAGGTTACGCATTCAAAACACACGTCAGGCGTCAGAGGTTACGTTAGGTTAGGTTAGGTTAAGGCCACTTGGGTTAGGTTAAGCGTCAAACTTAGGTTAAGCATTCAAACACACGTCGGGCGTCAGAGGTTAGGTTAGGTTAGGTTAGGTTAAGGCCACTTGGGTTAGGTTAAGCCTCAAAACTTAGGTTAAGCATTCAAACACACGTCGGGCGTCAGGTGGCCGCAGCAGCCGCACCTACCTACCCACCCACCTCACGGCCGGACAGCTTGGCTTACTTGGCGCTGAGGCTGACCTCACCGCACCTCACCTCACCTCGCGCTACGCAACGCTACAGGTTCGGTTCGGTTCGCTCAGCTTAGGCTTAGAGCTTAAGCGCCGAGGTCGGATTACGACGTTGGTTCACCTTCGGGCGCCACACTTTGGGTGTAAAGGTCGCGTCGGGTCGTCGGCACGCCGCAAAAACAAAAGCGAAGCCACAGACAACGCCGACAAACGGGCAGCACGGCCACGACCAGATACCGAGCGCGAACGAGACACACGGACCACCCACCGGCCAAAGGGCACCAAACAACAAACCAGAGAGCACCACGTGTCGACCAGAGCAACCCGCCGCTCACGCGACGTGGCTGGCTGGCACCGAAGGGCCGCCGCAACTGCGCTTTCCGCGCCGGGCCGGATGCACGTGCGGCAACACCACCACCGCACACAGCCGCTGTTCAACGTCAACCAACAACACGCCGCGGTCGCAGCCTCAACGCCAGCACACGTTTGCACCACCATTCACACGCACCGCACAAACAGCTGTCGCCGACAACACAAACACACCGCAACGACGCCGCCGCCTCTACTTGTGCCGGCCACCCACCCCACCGACGGCGCACCTGTCGCCGGCCGGCAGTCGACACGGGAAACGCACACCGCCACTTCGCTCGCGCGCACGCCACCAACCAGTCGTCGTCTCCAAAACAACAAACAAACATAGGGCAGGCAACAAATCGCCTCGCACGAACCGTCCACAAAACTATCAAAGCACAGCCTCTGGCTAACGGCCACGACGCAGCGGCACGCTGCTCCTTTCCCCGCCCCACTCGATTCACGAAGGCACGCGACACCGCCAACGACGGCCTCGCTTCCCGCAACCGACACCTTTCCGCCACTACGCACAGCCGCACCCGACGCCCGTGGCAACGACACAACTACTGCACTATCCACCGCCGCCTCCCCCTTCCCGTCGTACACACACACACAGCCAGCCAGCCAGCCAAAACCACACCAACGACCCAAACATGCACGTGCAACGGCACACCCCAACCAGTCAACGTCGACAACCACACGCACGGCTCGAAACCGGCGCCCTTCCACGTTGCCATCAAGCTACACACAAGACACAAGGGACCAACAACAGCAAGCCTGCCCGCCCGCCCGCCCGCCCCACTCTCACGCCGCAAAAAAGCACACCGAAACCGCCAAACGCACATTCCCATCGCACCGACACCGACCGGCTCGCTACCACCACACCTCTCGGCAGCCGTTTCGCAAACATGACACGGCGCGACATGACATCACGACCAACTCAACTCTCCTCTCCCGACGCCTTCGGCCGGAGCACAACGCCGCCAATTCGCCACACACACACAGTCACACAGTCGACAGGCGCCCGCCCGCCCTCCCTCCCTGCACGACGCCGCGCAGCAAAGGCGCCCGCAAACACATACCTCTCCTCTCTCTCGGCCGCCCGACGCGCCAACCGCCACACCGCCAGCCACTCGCAATTGTGCACTGCCGCCAGCCACACGTCCAACACGCCGCGCCGCCTCCGGCCACCCGCCAGGGGGCGCTCACGTCCGCGACAACAGCGCGGCCCGCCGGGCCAAACCGAACCGAGCCGCCCGCCGCTGCTCTGCACATCTTCCTGCGCGCATCAACAAAACGAGGCAAGCGAGCACACCCCGTCACAACGCCACATCACGCAAATGCCGTGCCGACCTCTTGTGTCTACCGCCTAAATTGCACTCACTCACCAGCCGCCCCTTCTTCTTCCTACCTATCTATCTATCTATCTATCTGTGCGTCTGTGTCGGTCCGCGCGTGACGCCTCTCAACATCCGCCGTCGCCGTCCCCGTCCCCGTTTCCGCCCCAATGCCATCGTCGCGCCGCCTCCTCCTCCGCCCCTGTCCGGCCCGCACCACACCATACACCGCTGCTTGTCCCGGCCGTTGCCACCAAAGGCGCCTACCGCAAACGCGCCACGCCGCAGCCCCCGTGCGTGCATCTCCGTGCCGACGCTGCCTCTCTGCCCTCCCGCACGCACTCGACCGACCGACCGACATGCACTGCGTCGACGGCCTCGACAACACAGTCTCTGGCTCCGCACTGCGTCTTCCGGTACGCGCGCTGAAACACGTATGTACTCATTACCAGCGATGGCGAGGCACGACACAATCTCTGACCAGAGCGTTTCTTATCGTCGCTAGTCTGCGCCACACGACACTAGTAGCACGTAGCGGGTCGGCAGGAACAGTTGTCATCTATATGTGGCGGGTCGGGAGAGGTAGTAGTCAGTCGACAGTATCAGCGAGTGGACGGTTGTACTGAGCGGGCGGCGGCGTGCTCTTCTCGCGACTCTGGTCTCCGTTCGGGACGATGCATATTGTTATTACAGGTAAGGTAATGAAGCTGCATTGCGCAAATCTAATACTGTATGTCAATTGTAACTATTTTCTTCACAACAAAATGCCCCAATAATACTTTGTTTCCAAACAAACTTTTTTAAAGTACAACCATTCATTTCCATTTAAAGAATATTTCCTACGCATTTCCTCCAACAATCAAAATTAAATGTGAGCCGGCATTCATTGCACGACGCTGTGTACAGGTATCGACAGTTAAGAGCACATATAGATGCAGTTTGTTTTTTTTCTCTTTTGTCTCTTTTTTGTTTTTGTTTTGTTTTTTTTTTTGACGTAACGATCTTTTGCTCTTCTTATTCTAATTTGTACGTACGCTGTTTGTTTAGATTTTTATATTGGTCATGCCACGTAGCGCTCCGCGTGAAAATCACTGCCTGTGCTGTGTGCAGTCTGTGGCTAGTTTGCATTGTTGTCATGAACTGCTATAGCTGGATGTGAACAGCGCGTAGCGTTGCGCAGTTAGGGGTGAGCCGCCAGCACTGGTGCATGTGCGGACAGAGATGGCGGACTTTTCAAATTACATATATTATGACTGGTGATGATATTAAGGGTAAATACATTGTTTGTTGTTCTCTATTAAACATCTTTACTTTGCTAACTATCCCTATCGGTAGTTAGTGCCCTCCGTGGTTTGGAATCTCTTATTTTAGCTGGCAGCAGTGGTGCTCGCTGTATTGCAGTAGTTCGAGTAATGAAGATTTTTGTGAGGTAAGTGATTTCCGACAGGTGTACTTTAATGTTACTCAGGGCCATTCTTTTGCAGGGATCTTTGATAGTCAGATTGCGTTGCGCTCAAAATATTGTGTGTCAGTTTAAGCACAGTTTTGTATACATTGTTGTTCAAAGGGAGACGTTTCAGAATACACAGGGCCGAAGGTCAGCCAGCGCTGCCCTTACAACGTTTAGCGGGTTTTCAATTATGTCTGTTGAGATGTTCATGGTTCATTATTTCCATTCATCATATTATCGCGAGTTTCTCATCAATCTTCGTTCGTTCATTTTCTAGGGACGTTAACAACATTCTGGCACACTTTTATCATCATTCACTCACTCACTCACTCACTTACTTACGACTATTTGTGCGGGGAGGTTACACTTGGGTCCATTTCCATTTCCATTTCCATTTCCATTCAATGTTGATAGACCTTTCTTTTTTTTGTTTTTTTTTTTTTTTTGTTGTTGTTGTTTTGTTGCTGGCAGGTTACAAAAGGCCTCACTTTATGTTGGTTGCAGCAGCGTTTTTCTCCTTCTTCTAGTGTTTTCCCCGCCCCTCCCGCATCCGTCGGTCTCACCACGTTCACTGACAGCCGCGTCTGCGGCTACACCACAACGGCCCCCTCCCGGCAACCCATTCGTTTTCTCTTCTTTTGCACAAAAACAACGCCGCACGCGCCAGCCGAGCGCAGCGCAAGCCACCCACACCGCGCCCCTCCCCGTCTTTATAGCCTCCGCGTCTTGTTTTCTTCGTTTGCCCCCTCCCATCTCCCGAATGCCATGCCATGCCAGCAGCGTTACGCGTGCCCCTCCCCTGTCCACACACTACCGCGAAACGAACAGCCTTTCCGGGCCACATGCAGGGCACGCCCACCGCCATTCCCGGACGCAATTCTCAAAACAACACACACACACACACACACACACACACAATGGCTTTGCACACGAACATAGACGGCACGGGCACTGTCGTACATTCTTCCTCAGAACCATCTCAACGAACGTTACGTTACGTTACACACACATCCGGGAAAGCAAAGCAACGCAACGCACAATTCAGCCGTCAAAGGTAACGTTCACCACGGCAGACACTTGCCGCCGCGCCGTTACACGCATTTCAGTGCGGCTACAATACACCTCCGACACGGCAACGTTCCGTTGCTCTACACTGCGTTTCTCCGTTTTGTTTGGTTTTTTTTCCGTTTTCTCTCTCTCTCTCTCTCTCTCTCTCTCTCTATATTTTTGTTTTTTTTTTTTTTTTCCCCTCTGTCCTTTCCTCCACCATTCTCTCCTCACGTTCTGCCCAGACATTCGACCGATCAGAGGTTCGTTCACCTTTCGGTAACCGTTCTCAGCGCGACGGTGTACCAACGGTATGACGGTATGACGGGTGTTCAAGACGTCCGGTGTACCGCGCCGATCGACAGTTTCCCAGAGGCGACGGATCGGACCACATCACCGACATACACACAAACACGTGTACGCACATTCGCCAAAGCGACCGTCGTCTTCTAGCGTCGCGCTTACTCTACTGTACTGCACTGGACACGCGAGCATGCATCTTCAATGACGACGTCGGTGTGCGTGCGTCGTACGCACACAAGCAGACACAGTCAGTCAGACACGACTATCGAAATCAGAGTCGGGGGAAAGGTACATATCATCGTGCGTGTCGCCCGTACAATGCAATACACAGTGGTGTCTCAATGCGCGTTCACATTCAAACGTCACTCACACGCCTCCACGCTCCATTTACAGACACATTTCACCCTCGCCATATATGGCGTGCAAACCGACCCGCAAACGGCCGTCGTTACACACTGACATTCCCAACAATCGCGTTTCGTTTCCACCCGTCACGTAACTAACCGGCACCTCCATCCAAAGGGCACATCACCGATCGCACTTCCCCACCCCCCTCGCAGACAACGAGTTGTGCGCACGTGCCTCCATTCCACGTCACACCGTGGCCGTACCCCGCAACACGCGACGCGCCCCCTAAACAATCAAATTATTCATCGCATCGGCCACCCCACCCCGTCGCGTCGCAACCAAAGCGGTAGCTATTGCCGCCGTCCACCCACTCACACACAAAACAAAACAAAAACAACAACAATTCCGCCCTTCCCGCAAAGGCCATTTGGTGGCCCTGAAAAGGGCCGTTTTGCCGCTCTCGCAACGGAGGATCTCCTTCCATTCCAGAGCCACCTCCTTACTTGGAGCTCGTGTACTTGGTCACCGCCTTCGTGCCCTCGCTCACGGCGTGCTTGGCCAGCTCGCCAGGCAGCAACAGCCGCACAGCGGTCTGGATCTCGCGGGACGTGATGGTCGAGCGCTTGTTGTAGTGCGCCAGGCGAGACGCCTCGGCCGCGATGCGCTCGAAAATGTCGTTCACGAAGCTGTTCATGATGCTCATCGCCTTCGACGAGATGCCCGTGTCAGGGTGCACCTGCTTCAGCACCTTGTAGATGTAGATGGCATAGCTCTCCTTCCTCTTGCGCTTCTTCTTCTTGTCGCCCTTCGAAATGTTCTTCTGCGCCTTGCCAGCCTTCTTGGCGGCCTTCCCGCTAGTCTTGGGCGGCATCGCAAACAAACAAGAACGTACGGCAGCAACACCAGCAGCAAGCGCTCCGCTCTAGTCAGCGTCTCCCCACACAGTGGCACCCAGCGAAGTGAAATGGCTGGGTCTATATAGACCCTTGATGTGTCTGAAGAGCCAGCGTCCTTGAAAACGCTCTGTCTTACGAATTGGAACTTAGTGGTGCGTATTGGGGGTTATGTGGTAATGGTTAGGGGTCGTTTCTCCCCTGGGTTGATGATGTTAGTGGAGGCGGCAGTGATGATGATGTAAGTGTATGTTTGAGTGTGGTTTTATATGACTATCGCCTGAATTGGCGATGGATTGTGGTGATTGGTGCTCTCTGATCAGGGTTTTCGTCCCTTCCCAGAGAGTTGATGAGTTGGTGTGGTGATGCGTTTGATGATAGGTAGAAGTTTAATGATTTTTGTTTAATGATATGATAGAATGAGGGCTGTCCTAACATTGCTCTGATCTCCTCATTGCTCGAGTACCACGGAGCGTCTGCAACGATTCGGAAGGCTTTGTTTTGGATGATCTCCAACTGTTTGAGATTGGTATCTGCTGCCATACTCCACGCTTCTGAACCGTAGAGCATGGCTGGGAGAATGATCGTTTTCCAAATTTTGAGCTTGGCAGGTACTGTGAGTCCCCTGCCTTTAAGGAGTGGGTATAGCTGAAAGAGCCGGGCAGAGCCCTTGTTTCTGGCCTCTTTGATGTGGTGCATAAATGTCAGATTCTTATCCAGTTTTAGCCCAAGGTATGTAATTACTTCTTTCCAGGGTAGTACCTGGTCGTCGTGTGAGATGTTCAGTATGGGGCGTTTTATTTTGTGGCTGAATAATATGGTCTGGCATTTGTCTGCGTTGATTTTTATCTTCCACAGATTGCACCACTTTGTCACTTTGTCTAGGTGTCGTTGTAGGCGATAGGCTAGATAGTTGATGTTCCTGCCACTGTGGTATAATGCAGTGTCATCTGCATATAGGGCGATGTTACCGCCCGGCTCCTTCGGCAGATCATTTGTGTACAGTAGATATAGGAGGGGGCCAAGCACAGATCCCTGTGGGACACCTGCTTCTATTTGTTTTAGTTCGCTGTTTGCTCGATCTACTGTAGAGTAAAATTTCCTTTCCACCAGGAACGATTGAACTATTTTAAGCAGGTGAAGTGGGCAATTCATCTTTGACAGTTTGTATAGCAGGCCGCCATGCCAAACCCGGTCAAACGCCTTTTCAATGTCCAGGAAAATGGCAGCTGTGCTATTGCCCTGTCTCTTCTCTGTGCAGATGTGCTCCACCAGACGAATGGCTTGTTGCGTTGTGCTATGCCCAGCACGAAAACCAAATTGTTCGGGAATAAGGATATTGTTGGCAGATAGGAATTGTAGTAGGGAGTTTTGGATGAGGATTTCAAGTAGCTTAGACAGGTGGTTGAGCAGGGAGATTGGTCGATAGTTTTGAGGGAATAGGTGATCTTTATTTGGTTTAGGGATTGAAATTACTTTAGCAACCTTCCAGGTTGAAGGGAAATATTGTGCTGTAAGACAGTTATTTAGGATGGCAGTGAGATGGGAGATTGCAGGATCGGGGAGGGCCTTAAGGAAGGATGGTTTGATGTTGTCAGGACCAGGGGCTTTTGTAGTGCCGATTCGCCTGATGATAGCTGCAACTACACGCTCGCTGGTCAGTTCGAAGGTCGAGTCGGACCTGGCGCGAAGTCTACGATGGAGGTGTCGTTCTACCCGCTGTTCCAGGGCATCTACTTCGTCCTCGTCGTCCTCTATGACATTCTCCTGGAATTGGAGCTCGAGGGTGTTTGACATGGCAGTCGCTTTGTCCTCTGGCGTGTACACCAAGCCGTTCTGCCCGTGTAGGGGTCTGTTGGCTTTGTGGGGTTGCCGCCTAGCTTTTATTATCCCCCAGAACTTTTCAGGGTTTCTCTCAGCTGCCTGGAGACTTTGTTCCCACCTGGAACACCTCAGGAGTTTCAGTCTGGTCTGAATTTCATGGGCCATTTGATTCATACGTCTCCTATCCTGGGGGTCCCGGTAGGTCTGCCATCTTTTGCGCGTGCGGTTTTTATCTGAGATTAATTGTGCTAGTTCTGGGGGCAGGTTGGATCGCCCATAGTTATGTGTGATTTTGGTGGTGGCAGCCTTTCCACATGCCTTGATAATGTTGGTAAATTCCTCAACTGCATGGTCAATTTCCACATGGGTTGGCATGTCTGGCGCATGGTCTGGGATGTGAAAGGCGACCAGTCGCTTGTACCTTTCCCAGTCAGTGTACACCGTTGTGTGTGTTCTGTTGGTGGGTACTTCCTGATCTCCCTCAAATCTGAGTACCACGGGGCTGTGATCAGAGTTTAGACTGTTGACAACTTCTGTGGTGGTTGCCAGATTGATATTTTTTAACAGAAATATGTCCAGAATGTCCGGTCGACACCTCGAATCATACGGGAAGTGAGTGGGCTCGTCTGGAGAGACGACCCGCACTGCCGGATGGTTATCGAGGTATCTTAATAACCGGTTTCCACTGGTGTTCGTGGAGCGGCAACCCCATGCCCTGTGCTTGGCGTTCAGGTCCCCTCCTACTATTGTGTTCTGACTGCCATTCAGAAGACCGTCCAGGTCGTGAGGAAATAGTGTCGTGCTTGGCGGATGGTATACTGCCACCAGGTGAGTGGGGCGGTTGTTGAGAACAACTTCCACCGCTGTTGCCTCTGTGTTAATGAGTCTTGGCACAGGTACCTGACGATGGCATATGCGCCGTTTTATCAGGATACCTGTACCGCCACCTTGTCTGTTAGGACGGTCCGTCCTAATTAGTTGGTAGTTTCGGACGTGAAAGGTGTCGTCTGGCGTTAGATGTGTCTCACTGAGGAGAGCTACATCTATTCCATGATCATCCAAGAACATCTCAAGCTCATACCTGTCGTGATAGATGCCATCTGCATTCCAGATGGCGATGGTGATATGCTGCCTCTCAGCTTCATTTGCCATTGGAGAGCAGCGGTAGGATGTTGGTGGCAAGTATTGAGATTGTAGAGATGAGGTCAGGGGCTGCTGCTATTTTGGTGCATAGCTGGGTTATGCCTTCTAGGAAGGCTGGTGAAATGAGGGACTTTATTAACGCCCAAATCTTAGAGAGCAACTGTAGTGGCTGTTCCTGTTCGACCTGAACGGAACGTTCCTGTGCAGTGGTCTGGCCACTGACGATGTCAATAGTGTTGTTGGTATCTGCTGGTGCAGTTGTGGCTTGGACGGATTCGGCGGGTATGGCTTGAGCTGGTATGGCTCTTGGTGGTTGTACATTTGTGGCTTTTGATGTTGAGGGCAGTGGTGTTGTCTCTGCCTTCTCTGTTTCAGGTTGGGTTGGGGAGGGGAGGGGTATGTGTTGTGGGGTAGAGACAACCTGGGGGGGTGAGGTTCTTTTAATAGGCAGAGTTGCCTTGAGGGGGGATCGTTGCGGCTTTGGTTTAGTGGTATTTGGGGGGGGAGGAGTGCGCCCAGTTTTTACAACCTCGGCTAAAGTCCTGTTGCCAGTAGGGCTTTCTACGTGGCGTGGTTGATGTTGTGGAGCAGGTGGTTGTGTACCCTGTTGGGGTTGGGCAGGGTTTGGAGGGCTTGTGGTTTCTGCTCTGGCAGGTGTCGGGGATGGTGGGGGGCTTACTGCTTCCACGGGGGGAGCTGGAGGGGGGTTGGGGTTTCTCAGTGGCATTCTGGGAAGTGGTTCCTGCCTTGTGGGAGCTGATGCTCGCTGGCGCTCCCACGCCTGGACGATCTTCAGTCTTTCTGGGCAGCCCCTGAAGGAGGCTGGATGGTTGCCCCTACAGTTGGCACATATGGCCGGTTCCTCCCTTTTCTTTGTGCAGGCACCAGAAAGATGCGGTCCTGCACATTTAACGCATCTGGGGGCGAGTTCGCATTGGTTTGCCCCATGTCTAAATCTCTGGCATAGATAGCATTGTGTGGGCCCACTAGGTTTTTGGTATAATTCTATGGTAACCTTCATATGAAGTAGTCTCTCTACTTTGAATATTTTTCTAGCCTCCGCTGTGTTCAATAGGTTGACCTGAAAATTGGCCGTTTTTCTTCTTGGCGCTGATACTATGTTTCCAGCGTCATCGATTTCTGTCTGTGGTTTAGACATTTGGAATACGTCTTGCACCGGAAAGCCCTTCTCGGCGAGTGCGTTCTTGACGTCCTCTGGGGTCCAGTAGGGCGTCAGTCTTTTAACGACGACCTTCAGTGTACTCTTCGGGTCGTCGTTGTACGTGAAGAATTCTAGATTGCGCTTCCTGAATTCTTGCTTGAGGTATTGAAAATCGTCTGGGTTGGTAGCCTGGTATACGATGCTATCACCCTTGTATGTGGTACTGAGGGCACCCGTTAGTTTTCCCTGGATTTGCCCTATCAAGGTCGTGTACCCTTTTGTCTCGAACACGGTGATAGGGGGAACCCTTCGGCCTCTGTTGGTTCTTTGGTTTCTATTTTGGGTGGGGCCACCTTGCGCCTGGGGGGCTACTGGGCCTGTTTTCTCCTGTCCCCTGTTTCCGCCCTCTGGCGTCCTCTGGGTGACATTTGGTGTTGGTGCTGCGCTTTCTGCGTTTGCACTAGTATCTGTTGTTGGTTTATGGGGGCGGTCAGATTTCGTGATTTCGATTTCTGTGCCCTGGCATTGTTGTGGCAGTACAGGATTTACCTGTTCAGCTGTTTCGACATGTTTTGGGTTTTCTTTTGCTGAGGCAGGTGGCGTGTGCAGTTGATTTTCTTCCGCAATAGCGGGTTGCAGGGGCTGCCCAGACTTTTCCTGTTTTTGAAGCAGCCTCCCGCTTCGCCGCAGACGTCCCTCGCCCTGTGATGAGATAGAGCTGGCGTCACTGTCGGTGGCAATGACAAGATTGTCAGAGTCCGAGCTAGTGACTGAAGATGGTGATGGGGGTGGGTGGTCCATTGATGGAGCAAGAGATGATGATGAAGTCGTGATAGATGTCGGGTCCACACTGTGTGAGTCGCTGCTTGGATGTCGATCTTGTGGGTGCCCCATAGTGGGGCAACCGTGAAATGAAACGGTTTACAGAGTTTGTCCTATATTTCGACAATTTCCGTGCCAGTGACCTTTCCCTACACCTGGCAGGCGCGGGATACCACCAAGGGCCTCACAGTCAGTCTGTTTGACTATGTGGCTCGGCGGGTCCCTGGACTGCAGCTTCCCTAACACCTATGGCACAGAAATTCTCGAACAATATCGCTGATTAATACGCCTACCCGCGGCGCGATGTACTTCCTTCTTCTCGATCTATCCCATGTCAGAACGAGCGCTCAAGTGGTCCAGAATTCCGTCCCCGGTCGCGAGTGTGCAGCACGACTTTTGCTTTTCTAGAATCGACAGTTTTGCTTTTCCTGAGAAACACACACTCGACCAAGTCCGGAGAACCAGAACACAGCGCGACCCGCTAGCCCTAACGACACGGCAGAGCACGCCGCTATAGCGCGAGCACGCAAGACGGCGACCAAGCACACGAGAGCCAAGCAACGAGGCGAGCTCCGGACAAAGGCGGCGAGAGCGCGCGGTGGGAAATTCCAGGGCTGGAGCACAATAGCGGCGCGGAGCACAGGTAGACGCACGTCCGTCCGCTTCGCAGTCCCACCTCGGAATGGCCTGGCACCCAGCGCGCCCCGCCGCCGCACCTTTACCAGCTCGCCCCGTTGCGGCCGCCGACCAATGGGCCGCGAGCGCAACCGGCCGCCGCACCCGAGAGCATAAAGGACCCCCACCCCTGGCGGCGCCGCCACTCCGCTGCTCGACTCGCTGCGGCTCGCACCGTCGTTCGTCTCGTCTCGTTTTTACACCACAGCGCATCGCCATGTCCGGACGCGGAAAGGGAGGCAAAGTCAAGGGCAAGTCAAAGTCCCGCTCAAGCAGGGCCGGGCTCCAGTTCCCGGTCGGCAGAATCCACCGCCTCCTGCGCAAGGGAAACTACGCCGAGCGCGTCGGCGCCGGGGCGCCCGTCTACCTCGCCGCCGTCATGGAGTACCTCGCGGCTGAGGTGCTCGAGCTGGCCGGAAACGCGGCCCGCGACAACAAGAAGACGCGCATCATCCCGCGCCACCTGCAGCTTGCCATCCGCAACGACGAGGAGCTCAACAAGCTCCTGTCGGGCGTCACCATCGCACAGGGTGGTGTCCTGCCCAACATCCAGGCCGTCCTGCTGCCAAAGAAGACCGAGAAGAAGGCCTAAACAGAGAGGCCAGGCACTCGGCACGCCGCGCTTTGCCGGCTCGCCTCGGCTCACAACAATCGGCCCTTTTCAGGGCCACCACACAAACCTACGTCCAAAGCAAAATTTCAGTCGTCCTCGCCGCGCTTTACTTTACTTTAACTTCACTTCCACAGCCGCCGCCGGCAAGAAGACCGTACCAACTGCTACGATTGCAGGGGGAGATATTCTGCGAGGTACCTCGGTGTCACGCCTGACATCCAAGTGTCACATAGGGGAACTTGGCACAAACGCTCACGCCAGGATGCAGATCCTGTACCCCTGTTCCCTCGACCCCGCAACAGGGGTAGCGATACTGGAAATATGCGCGCCCTGTATGGGGCTATGCAGCCAGATCGACGATGCATCGCCTACAGAAGGGTCCAAAGCAGAGCGCTCTACGACGGGCCTTACACGTCCCCGCGGCAGACCTGCCTAGAACCACCCACAACACGATTCCGCGCCCTGGCAGAAGCGTTCTACGCCACCGCGCGGAATTCAGAAAATGACTATTACGTCTTGACCCTTGGGCAATATGAACAGATGTGCAAGACCCGACCCGAGTCGCTACTCCAGCAGTAGCACAAACAGAACACATAATCACTCTCAACAAACAGCAACGTCCGAAAAAGCACACTACCAAAGATAAGAACAACACACAGAAAAGAGGAGCAAATGTCCACAGGCGACAATAACCTCCACCAACTCCCCCTCTAACGGTAGAGGACTAAAACAGAGAAGAACAAGAAGAGCCGCCGCCATCTTGTCGTCCACAGCCCGTGTGGCCCAACAAACAAACACACACACACACACACACACACACACACACACACACACACACACACACACATTTCTCTTGTTTTGTTTCGTTTGCCTCAAGCACCTCCACGCACGCACAGTCGCCTTCCAAACGACAACGACAGCAATAATCACCACTGTTAAACGAGCGTGTCGACACACCGCCCTCCACTCCCGCGCGCCCCATACAAACGAAACAGCTGATGCGGCCGCCTATGGGCACGCCTTGCCTCGGCAACTCCAACGCCGCCGCAAACACACAGCCAAAACCACGCAAATATTCACCGCCTCTCGCACAACAACAACAACACACAGCCCGGCGTCTCCATCGATCGATAAACAAAACAAACACACAACGCCCTCTCTCGCGCGCACACACACACACACAGCCACAAGACCCGCTTCCTTTCCTTTCTCCCAGTCACGTCACGTCAGTCAAACGCAAACGAAATGAAATGAAGAATGAAAGAAAGAAGGCAGGCAGGCAGGCAGGCAGGCAGGCAGGCAGGCAACACACGCAGCAACAACACAGACTCTTTCGCACTTTTCAATTTCCGAACAGTGTGGTGGCCCTGAAAAGGGCCGTTTTCGTCTCTCCCACGGCCGCGGGAAGGCCATCGCGGCACAGCACACCGGCTGCGACGCGCCTAACCGCCGAAACCGTACAGGGTGCGCCCCTGCCTCTTCAGGGCGTACACCACGTCCATCGCCGTCACAGTCTTGCGCTTGGCGTGCTCAGTGTACGTCACCGCGTCGCGGATCACGTTCTCCAGGAACACCTTCAGCACTCCGCGGGTCTCCTCGTAGATCAGACCAGAGATGCGCTTCACGCCGCCCCTGCGAGCCAGGCGGCGGATCGCGGGCTTCGTGATGCCCTGGATGTTGTCGCGCAACACCTTGCGGTGCCGCTTGGCGCCACCCTTGCCGAGCCCCTTTCCTCCCTTGCCGCGGCCAGTCATCTCTTCTAAATCCTCAAAAAAGCTCAAGGCAAGCAAAACGTCTGCTGCAGCGGCTGGCTCCTCACCCGGCGCTAGCGAGTCGGCTACGGTCTGCGCCCGGCGCCACTTCGCACATTGCTGAGGGATGGACCCTCTTCCGGAAACGAAGTTCTAGCGCTTACGCGCTTCTCCTTCTGAAATGGCGGGGTGATGCTACGGGATAACATGGCGGGTGTTTCTGCTGCTTGACTTGTGCTGGTTTTTTTTTTTTTTTTTTTTTTTTTTTTTTTTTTTTTTTTTTTTTTGAAAGATGAAAGAATCGGCAGAGGAATAGTTAGAGAGGCGGAAAACGAACGGCCGAAATGGCTGGCCGGAGGGGAGAATGACGCACGCTGACGGATGATGATGATGACCTCGCACTGCATGGCTATCCGAAGTCGAAGTACTGGCGATACTCGGTGGGGGGACGGCCCGTCACATGGAGTTCCATGAGTTCGGCCAACAGTTGCCATTCTCTGCTCGAGAAGATGGGATGTTTGTCAATGAGGAGTAACTCCTTCCTGGTCAAGAAATTGAGCCACCTGAGCTGATACTGGGTAAAGCGATTAGGGTGATGGGGGAGGGGAGGCCGAAAACGTGGCAGAGTGTAGGGGTACGGGTGGTCAAAGAAGGGATAAGACCCGTCCTGGAGCGATGACACTAGGCCCCGAAGAAAAGGCTGCATCTCGCGTTCAGAGGGAAAGCGGGGTTGCCGCAACCTCTGGATGATGGACTGCTCTACCGTGGAGGAGTCGGTTGTTGCCACAGCACGCTGACCTGCAGACGTCGGAACCGAGGTGGACGACGGAGGCGGCACAGCGTCGGTGTCCATAGGCGCAACCACTGGCGGCGCGGCAGGGGACGGAGCGGCGGTCGGCTGTGCGGCCGCATCAACCCCCACCGGCCGACGCACGGGCGGGGCGTCGGCGGGAACCGCCGACGTCTTCTTGGGGCGCTGCAACCTCTTGATGAGCGGCTGCTCCACAGGGGATGAGTCGGTCATTGTCACAGCACGGTGGCCGGCAGGCGTCGGAACTGAGAGGGACGGCTGCGGCGGCACATCGCCGGTGTCCATAGGCGCAACCACTTGCGTCGCGGCAGGGGACGGGTCGGCAGGTGCCTGCGTGGCCGCATCGACCCCCGCCGGCCGGGGCACGGGGGGGGGGCGGCGGCGGAAACCGCCGACGTCTTCTTGACGGCTCGCAGCTCATCGCGCAGCTGCTGGAGCTGGCGATGGACGGCCGTGAGCTCTTCTTTCAGCGCGGCCCGTTCGGCCGCAAAGGCGGCTTGGAAGCCGGCCATAGCGTGGTCGGTAGCGGCTTCAAGACGGCGCGGCTCGCACCCCACGCCGGAGCGGGGGGGCGGGGCGGCCGACGTGGTCGTGGACGCCGCCGCAGGACGTGGTGCGGCGGACAGACGGCGAAACTCCCGAAGGTAGCCGCAGCTACGCGAATTCGCGGCGTGCGACCCGCCACAATTCACGCACCTGCTGGTCGAACCACGAGGCTTCGTACAGCGGCGAGTGTCGTGAGCCGCCGCGCACTTCAAGCACGCGACGGCGTTCGTGCACTCCCGCGCGGCATGCCCCAGTTGCTGGCAATTGTAGCACTGGAGGCCCATCCGATGCTGCTGCGTTCGCCTGCGCCGTGGCGGACGTGGGCGGCGGCCGGTGAACCCCAACGCGTGGAGGAGAACTTCCAGTGCGGCGGCAAACTGCTGTACAGCCATAGCGTGACGTGCGCGGTGACAGTAGCAATGTGTCGCAGCGAGTCGAGCAGCGAATACTAACTCGGTATGCCGGGCGCCGCGCCCGGCGCACGCGCCAGCCCCCCTATATAGACTCTGGCCCGCCCTCCCCCCACCACGCGCAACCGAGGGCATATAAGCGCACCACGGTGGCTGGCGCGCGCCCGTGTCGTCAAGGCAGCACCCGACGCAGCACCTCGCCTCCACGCCGCTCCGCTACCGCTACCGCTATGGCCCGCACAAAGCAAACGGCCCGCAAGTCCACCGGCGGAAAGGCGCCGCGCAAACAGCTCGCCACCAAGGCGGCGAGGAAGAGCGCGCCCGCCACCGGCGGCGTCAAGAAGCCCCACCGCTACAGGCCGGGCACCGTCGCCCTGCGAGAAATCAGGCGCTACCAGAAGAGCACAGAGCTGCTCATCCGCAAGCTGCCATTCCAGCGCCTAGTGCGCGAGATCGCCCAGGACTTCAAGACCGACCTGCGCTTCCAGAGCTCCGCGGTCATGGCCCTGCAGGAGGCCAGCGAGGCCTACCTCGTCGGCCTCTTCGAAGACACCAACCTGTGCGCAATCCACGCCAAGCGCGTCACCATCATGCCCAAGGACATCCAGCTCGCGCGCCGCATCCGCGGCGAGCGCGCCTAAACACCGCGCCAGCCGCTGGGCACCGCCCACGCACGCAACAAACAAAACGGCCCTTTTCAGGGCCACTAACATCACTCCGTCGCGAGCAAACTTTGTCGGTCGCCTCTCGCCCCACAACCACAGAACGAAAGACAAAACACCACTTCCACTTCCCGTCCGTCCGCCACAGCCGCTCTCCTCTGCCAGCTTGCTGGCGCGCGCAACAATCAACATCATCCCTCCCCGGCGCGGCGCTCAAAGCGCACAATACCCATCGGCCGACGCCGTCAACCACACGGCCGGCCGACGCTTCGTTTCGAAAAGAAAAAAAAAAAAAAACAAAAACAAACAAAAAGCCAGGCACGTCCAACGCCACCGACCCTTTCCACATCTCAACGTCCCCCGCCCCCGTTGCAAGAACAAACACACACACACAAAAGACAAGACACATCCGAGAAGACGGCAGGCAGGCAAACCAAAGTATTCAAACAACATGACACAAAACCAACCGTCGGCCGGCCGCGACCAAAAAAAAAACGGCGACAATCAACCGCAACGACAAAACCGCTACCGCCGCCCGCACCCGCCACCGACCCCCCCGCAATCCAACCACCACGGCACGCAAACAGTGTCCACACACGGGCATACAGGAAACGCCAGACGACACAACCACACCGCAACACAAACACGACAATCAAAACCTTCCCGACGTGCTTTGATGGCCCTGAGAAGGGCCCGTTTTTGGGCCGCGCGTCTGTTGCGCGCCACTAGACGACGGGGACGGGGGGGTGCGGACGACGGAGTCAACCGCCAACCCTTCCTTTCCCATTCCTCTCTTCTTCTCCTCTACTTCTTCTTCTTGGGCGAAGCCTTCGCCTTAGACGGCGTCGTCGCCTTCTTCGGGCGCGGCGCCCTTCGGCTTCTTCGTCGGAACCTTGGCGGCCTTCTTCGCCTTCGACGGCGACTTGGCCTTGGCCGGCTTGGCAGCAGCCGCCTTCTTCGCACCGGCGGGAGCGGCCGACGCCGCAGACGCCTTCTTGGCGGCGCCCGCCTTCCCGACCAGTCGCCGCCTTCACGCCACCAGCCTTCTTTGCGCCGGCCGCACGGGCGCCCTTCTTCTCCTTGCTGGCCGGAGCGGCGCGCTTCTTCTTGGCACCGCCGGCCCGAGCCTTGCCGCCCTCAGCCGCCCCGCCGCCGGCGCCGGCAAGCTTGAAAGAGCCGGACGCGCCCTTCCCCTTCGTCTGCACCAGCTCGCCCGCCACCACGGCCGACTTGAGGTACTTCTTGATAAACGGCGCCAGCTTCTCCGCGTCCAGCTTGTAGTGCGCGGCAATGTACTTCTTGATCGCCTGCAGCGACGATCCGCCGCGCTCCTTCAGACTCTTGATGGCGGCCGTCACCATCTCAGAGGTGCGCGGGTGCGCAGGCTTGGCGCGCGGCTTCTTCGCAGACGACGCAGACTTTGCCTTCTTCGTAGTGCCGGTGGCGGCGGGTGCCGCAGCAGTCTCGTTCGTAGCCGCCTGATCTGCCATTTCGACGACGCGCGTTAACACACAACACAGCGAGCAGCGAGAGCGAGAGGAGACACGCAGCGAGCGGAGCGCACAGCAGAGGAATAGCCGCCTCGCGCCTTTTTTTTTTTTTTTTTTTTTTTTTTTTTTTTTTTTTTTTTTTTTTTTTTTACCTGTGTGGTGTCGATGCCGAAGTGCTACCGCCTTTGGCGGCTGGACTTCCAGGGCTGAAAGGTAGGTTTTGTATATCTTTATTGTCATCTTTTGTAGGACTTTGGGCTCACAGGGGTCCTTTGTGCCCTACATACCTTAGCTTCACTTTTTATTGTGTTGTGAGGGCCCTAGGAACCTTGACTTTATGCCAGGGTTCAGGTTGGATGGTTGCGACTACTTCGAGTTGCCTTGTCGATAACCTTAAGTCGTCTATTTTGGTGATGAGACGCTGGACATGTAGTTGGATTACTTCAGCTATCGTTGAGACCTGCAGTTCATCATGTAATGAAATAATTCGGGACCACCTGGGCGCTTTGAGGATGATTCGGAGACACCGGTTTTGTAAGCGTTGTAGTTTTCGGATGTTGGTTGTGGATGTGATTCCCCACGTAGCGCAGCCATAGAGCATCATCGGGAGTATTGTCGCACGGTAGATGCGGAGTTTCGTTGCTACGTTCATATCAGTGCTTGCTAAGAAGGGGTAGAGGCCATGGATGGCGCGAATGAGTTTGAGGCTTTTGTCGGTAACGTGGGCTGAAAATGTAAGTTTATGGTCCAGGGTGACCCCTAAATACTTCGTGGTGGTGGACCAATCGATGGCGTGGTTATTGATCTGGAGGCGACGGTGAAGAACCGGTCTCCGGCGAGTGAAGAGTATGGCCTTCGTCTTGAGTGCGTTGATCGTGATTTTATTGTCAGTTGCCCACAAGAGGAGGATATCGATCTGGTGCTGCAAGCGGGTGATGGCTGTGTCTAATGAACGGCTGCTGGTTAGAAGAGCCGTATCATCAGCGAATTGTGCGAGCATGATGTTCGGCAGTTTGGGCATGTCATTCACGTAAATGGTGAACAGGATGGGCGAGAGTACCGATCCTTGCGGTATGCCGTCTGAGAGAGGTTTGGTGTCTGAGTGTTGGTCGGCCTGTTGGACGTAAAAGCGGCGGTCGGTCAGGAAGCTGTCGATGATCTTGATGTAGCAGTTTGGGATGTCGGTGGTGTTCCGGAGTTTACTTAAGAGCTTCTCTCGCCATACTTTGTCAAAAGCTTGTTGAACATCCAGGAAAATGGCTGCTGTGTAGTGGTTGAGGTTGATTTGGTTTGTAAGGTGTTCTGAGATGCGGAGCAGCTGGATTTCAGCGGAAAGTTTGGGTTGAAAGGCAAATTGATCAGGTCGAATGACGTCGTTTTCCAAGAGGGGCGGCTTGATGCGGGCCAAGATGACACGTTCAAACGTTTTGCCCATCGTGGAGAGGAGACTGATTGGTCGGTGGTGCTCAGGCTGGAGTAGGTCCTTCCCCGGTTTCGGGATGGGTATAATCTTGGCCAGTTTCCATTGTGGTGGGAAATGCTCCTTCAGCAGGCATTCGTTGAATATTCTCGTAAGGAGCACTAGTGGTTTCCGTGGGAGGTGTTTTAGGTGGTCGTTCGATATTCCGTCAGGCCCAGGAGCTGATGTGGAGTGTAAGTGCCTGAGGATGCGACGAATTTCCCTTGGCGACGTCAGTTCTGGCCGGTCTCCGCTGGGGTGTTGTCTGATGTGGTGTGCCTCTGCCCGAGTGCGGGCGTCCTCTTCTTCGTCGTTCTCAAAGTCCGCAAAATTCAGGCGGGATTGCGTTTCGTAAGTTTCCGCAAAAAGTTCGGCCTTTTGGAGGTTGTCAAATATGAGGTTGGTACCATCCGTGAGCGCCGTTTTTGGTGGCCTGGGTTTCTTGATATTGCGGATGAGTGCCCATTCATCGCGCGATAGGTGTTGGATTTGTGCCATCCGGTCCTCCCACAGTTCGGCGCGCCATTCCTTGCAACGCCACGTGAGTTCTCTGGAGAGCTGGTGCATTTCGCGTCTATATGCTGGGTTGCGAGTTTGTTGCCATTTTTTCCGAGCTCGATTCTTCAAATATTTCAGGTCTTGCAGTGCCGGCGGCAGTGGGTCGCGATATGGTGTCGAGAAGAGTAACTTCGTGGAGGCCTGATGGGCGGCCTTCTTGATTTTCGAAGTCAGACGAGTGATGGCGTCATCAAGTTGTTCCGGAGTTGCTAATGGCTCCGTGGGGCGCACATTGTTGTTTAGCCACCTGGCGAAGGATATCCAATCAGTGGAGACTTTCGTTTTCGGTGGCAATGTTGGAAGAGCTCCAGACAGTGTTCCGAGAACAGGTTGGTGATCCGAAGTCAAGTCATTGATCGTTTGCAGTGACAGATCGGGATTCATATTTTTTATTATGGCCACATCTAGGACATCTGGCTGATGACGTGGAACAGTTGGTAGGTAAGTCGGTTCTTCAGGACCTTGTGTGAAGGCTTGGAGCCGAGTTTCAAGTTCGTAGAGGCGGGTGCCTTTGGCGTTCGTCTGCCGCGAGTTCCATGCTACATGTTTTGCATTTAGATCCCCACAAAGGAGGACTCGATCGTATCTATCAAAGATGGAGATGAAGTCTTCATCCGTGAAGGCTGCGCCAGGGCTTAAGTAGGCTGCGACGAACGTGAGCTTCCCGTGTGTGGTGGCGATCGTGACTGCTGTGGCTTCAAGACTCGTCATGTCAGGCAAGGTTTCGAGAGAGTGAGTGAGGGAAGATCGCAGGTAGATTGCTGTACCTCCACCTCGCCGATTTTGGCGGTCAGTGCGGTAGCCCACCATGTTGCGAATGTTGAAGGTTTGGGTAGGTCGCAGATGCGTTTCTGACAATAGTAGCACATCAATTTTGTGGCGTTCGACGAAGTCGGTGAGTTCTACTTTCTTGGGAGCGACTCCATTGGCGTTAAAAAAGCAGAATGTAAGGTTTCTGTGTTGATGCCGCTCTTGATCCATGTTAGTCGGTGAAAAAGGCCATGATTCCTTCAAGTAGAGTGAGTAGTTTGGATAACAGATCCGGTGCGTCGTTGAATTTGCGAGCTGTATCTGCTAATATGGCAAATACGTTCTTGGTTTTTAGTAAGTTGATGATTGAGCCCATGTTAGATAGCGCGGCGATGATATCAGACAGTCCGAGGGCGTTGTCCGTGGATTGTTGCTGCTGTTGTTGCTGGCGAAGATCGTGCAGACGTTGGCGCGCCGTGTTTTTCTGGCGAGTTGGTTGTTGCTGGGTTGGTGTTTGAAATAACGACGATGCAGCCGTCCAGGGTGTTCGGAGAGATGGAAAGTCCTTCGGTGTCGCCGCAAACGACGGCTGTGATGGTTGTTGGGGCTCCTTGGATGGTGGAGGTCGCAGGTGGTAGGCGTGTATCGCCTTCTGAAATTCAGGGCAACCACGCCAAGTCCCAGGGTGGCCTTCTTGGCGACAGTTTGCGCAGATGGGTGGTTCTGTCCGTGGCTTGGTGCAATCCTTTGCGTGGTGGTGGCCGCCACAGCGTACACACCTGACCGGCATCTGACAGTACCGGCCAGTGTGGTTGAATTTGAGGCATTTCTTGCACTGGGCAGGTCCATCAAGGGGCTTGTAATCTTCCACCTTTATTCTGGTGTGGAAGAGATATTGTACGTCGTAGATGGTGCGGCTTTTTTGTCCACGTGGCAGAGATACACAGTAAGCCGACTGTGGAATCAGTTTCTTGGAGGTCAGGTCCCGTTTCTTGAACTGGTGTACGTTCGTGACTGTGAACTGCATGTGGCGAAGTTCGGCGGCGAGTTCTTCTTCGGTAATTTCCTCTGGGATATTCTTGAGGACCACTTGGAGTTCTCTGTCTTCTGCTGCTTGGTGGGTGAAATACGGCATGTTGATGGAATGGAGGTAGTCCAGTGCCGCTCGTTGGTCTGCCAGCGTTTCAAAGTGGTATTTGATTTGATTATTTTTGTAGATCGCCTTGAGTGGTCCGCTGATCTTCTGCTTTAATTTAGCGTTTAGTTCCAGGTATTTGCCGGTGTAGTTGATTGTGACAGGTGGTATTCTCGGTTTCGGCGGCGGCGGAGCTGTGGCGTCCTGAGTATTTGTGTCGTTAGGCTGAGGCTGGTGTTGATCTTCAATTGCTGGGTCCTGTTGCTGTAGTGGTGCGTAGTAGTTGGTGGTGGGTACAGCTCGTGATTCCGTCTGCATGGGGGTGTTTTCTTCGGCTTTCCTGCGTTTGGTGCCTTTCCGGCGGCGTCTGACTTCCTGGAATGGTGCATCAGAGTCGCTGGATTCATCCTGATAGTCCATGGCATGGTGTGTTTCCGTCGGAATTTGACTCTTCGTTCGGCAGTCGTCAGAAGATGAGCTGGCACTGGTGGTTGGGCAGTCTTGCTCCCGCCGTCTTGCGAGTTCCTTTGCTCGTGCGTCGCGGTCGCGGCGGAGTTGTTCCAGTTTCTCTTGTATCATCGCAGTGCATAAGTCTTCAGGCGTGGGGGCCGGTGGGGCGGGGTGTCGTGGTCGAGCGCCCTGAGTGGTCCTGCTCGCGAGTTCTACCTCAGCCCTGTGCGTCTGTTCTGGCCTAGAGGAACGCGGGCTTGCCACCCGCGGGTGGGGCCCTGGCTCCTCGGCGTCCCCTACTCTGTCCATCCTACAAGTGCGGCTAGTCCGCACTATCTCGCCTGCACTCTATGTCGGTCCTATAACACGACAATTTGCTTAGTACTCGCTAAGAAGCAAGTGAATCGCAGAGTTTTCTAGCTCTCGATAGCGGCGAGTCGCACAAGGCTTCTACACACACTACGATCGCTAAGGGACTCCAACCCTTCCTTGCCGCCTCGCGCCACAGGCCCAGCCAGTGTCGCGGGCGGGCGCGGACGGCCGAGAGAGCGGCCGCCACTCTGCGCGCCGCCGCGCCGCGCCTCCCGCGCTTGCTACCGCCCAACGTCCGACAGCCTGTGCGGAGCAGCCCCACACCTGCGCCACAACCACCCGCGCCTTTCAAACCACCGAGGATGGGGCTACACACAGCCACACCACAGCCGCCAACCAGTCGCCACGGCAGCGCCGCAAACCACGGCCAAACTGCAGCCACCGCGCGCTACAGCCTGGGTCGGCCCGCCGAGAATCGCCGCCCACGCCCAAATGCCGCCCCCACAGCCCCAGCCGGCGACCGGCCACAATGGCCAAACCTTCGGCAAAAGCCCCACACCGTCGCCGCGGCAGCCCGGCCAGCGCGGCCGGCGCCACAGCCACACAAGCGGAGGCGTGCGGCGATGACGGCCGTGCAAACGCACCTCCGCCGCCCCATCGCCCTCCCACCGTTTCCCGATCGGCCCGCAGCCGTCGGGCCACGTCCTCCTCCTCTCGCCCGCCAACATTCACAGCCCTTTCGTTCGTTTCCCAACAATTTCAATTGTGCCCGCCGCAAAAAACGGGCGCCGCCTGCAAAGCAACATGCTCCGCCGGAGCGCCCCTCGCCGCTTACGAGCCAACCCCTCGCCCGAGGCAAACCCGAAATCCGCAACTACAGACCAACCCAATCTGCCGTCAGCACACACGACAGCCAACATCACGCGTTACGAGTTAGACATTAGGTTCACACGTCTCGGTTAGGTTCGGTGGACGTGGGTTAGGTTAAGGGCACTTGGGTTAGGTTACGCATTCAAAACACACGTCAGGCGTCAGAGGTTACGTTAGGTTAGGTTAGGTTAAGGCCACTTGGGTTAGGTTAAGCGTCAAACTTAGGTTAAGCATTCAAACACACGTCGGGCGTCAGAGGTTAGGTTAGGTTAGGTTAGGTTAAGGCCACTTGGGTTAGGTTAAGCCTCAAAACTTAGGTTAAGCATTCAAACACACGTCGGGCGTCAGGTGGCCGCAGCAGCCGCACCTACCTACCCACCCACCTCACGGCCGGACAGCTTGGCTTACTTGGCGCTGAGGCTGACCTCACCGCACCTCACCTCACCTCGCGCTACGCAACGCTACAGGTTCGGTTCGGTTCGCTCAGCTTAGGCTTAGAGCTTAAGCGCCGAGGTCGGATTACGACGTTGGTTCACCTTCGGGCGCCACACTTTGGGTGTAAAGGTCGCGTCGGGTCGTCGGCACGCCGCAAAAACAAAAGCGAAGCCACAGACAACGCCGACAAACGGGCAGCACGGCCACGACCAGATACCGAGCGCGAACGAGACACACGGACCACCCACCGGCCAAAGGGCACCAAACAACAAACCAGAGAGCACCACGTGTCGACCAGAGCAACCCGCCGCTCACGCGACGTGGCTGGCTGGCACCGAAGGGCCGCCGCAACTGCGCTTTCCGCGCCGGGCCGGATGCACGTGCGGCAACACCACCACCGCACACAGCCGCTGTTCAACGTCAACCAACAACACGCCGCGGTCGCAGCCTCAACGCCAGCACACGTTTGCACCACCATTCACACGCACCGCACAAACAGCTGTCGCCGACAACACAAACACACCGCAACGACGCCGCCGCCTCTACTTGTGCCGGCCACCCACCCCACCGACGGCGCACCTGTCGCCGGCCGGCAGTCGACACGGGAAACGCACACCGCCACTTCGCTCGCGCGCACGCCACCAACCAGTCGTCGTCTCCAAAACAACAAACAAACATAGGGCAGGCAACAAATCGCCTCGCACGAACCGTCCACAAAACTATCAAAGCACAGCCTCTGGCTAACGGCCACGACGCAGCGGCACGCTGCTCCTTTCCCCGCCCCACTCGATTCACGAAGGCACGCGACACCGCCAACGACGGCCTCGCTTCCCGCAACCGACACCTTTCCGCCACTACGCACAGCCGCACCCGACGCCCGTGGCAACGACACAACTACTGCACTATCCACCGCCGCCTCCCCCTTCCCGTCGTACACACACACACAGCCAGCCAGCCAGCCAAAACCACACCAACGACCCAAACATGCACGTGCAACGGCACACCCCAACCAGTCAACGTCGACAACCACACGCACGGCTCGAAACCGGCGCCCTTCCACGTTGCCATCAAGCTACACACAAGACACAAGGGACCAACAACAGCAAGCCTGCCCGCCCGCCCGCCCGCCCCACTCTCACGCCGCAAAAAAGCACACCGAAACCGCCAAACGCACATTCCCATCGCACCGACACCGACCGGCTCGCTACCACCACACCTCTCGGCAGCCGTTTCGCAAACATGACACGGCGCGACATGACATCACGACCAACTCAACTCTCCTCTCCCGACGCCTTCGGCCGGAGCACAACGCCGCCAATTCGCCACACACACACAGTCACACAGTCGACAGGCGCCCGCCCGCCCTCCCTCCCTGCACGACGCCGCGCAGCAAAGGCGCCCGCAAACACATACCTCTCCTCTCTCTCGGCCGCCCGACGCGCCAACCGCCACACCGCCAGCCACTCGCAATTGTGCACTGCCGCCAGCCACACGTCCAACACGCCGCGCCGCCTCCGGCCACCCGCCAGGGGGCGCTCACGTCCGCGACAACAGCGCGGCCCGCCGGGCCAAACCGAACCGAGCCGCCCGCCGCTGCTCTGCACATCTTCCTGCGCGCATCAACAAAACGAGGCAAGCGAGCACACCCCGTCACAACGCCACATCACGCAAATGCCGTGCCGACCTCTTGTGTCTACCGCCTAAATTGCACTCACTCACCAGCCGCCCCTTCTTCTTCCTACCTATCTATCTATCTATCTATCTGTGCGTCTGTGTCGGTCCGCGCGTGACGCCTCTCAACATCCGCCGTCGCCGTCCCCGTCCCCGTTTCCGCCCCAATGCCATCGTCGCGCCGCCTCCTCCTCCGCCCCTGTCCGGCCCGCACCACACCATACACCGCTGCTTGTCCCGGCCGTTGCCACCAAAGGCGCCTACCGCAAACGCGCCACGCCGCAGCCCCCGTGCGTGCATCTCCGTGCCGACGCTGCCTCTCTGCCCTCCCGCACGCACTCGACCGACCGACCGACATGCACTGCGTCGACGGCCTCGACAACACAGTCTCTGGCTCCGCACTGCGTCTTCCGGTACGCGCGCTGAAACACGTATGTACTCATTACCAGCGATGGCGAGGCACGACACAATCTCTGACCAGAGCGTTTCTTATCGTCGCTAGTCTGCGCCACACGACACTAGTAGCACGTAGCGGGTCGGCAGGAACAGTTGTCATCTATATGTGGCGGGTCGGGAGAGGTAGTAGTCAGTCGACAGTATCAGCGAGTGGACGGTTGTACTGAGCGGGCGGCGGCGTGCTCTTCTCGCGACTCTGGTCTCCGTTCGGGACGATGCATATTGTTATTACAGGTAAGGTAATGAAGCTGCATTGCGCAAATCTAATACTGTATGTCAATTGTAACTATTTTCTTCACAACAAAATGCCCCAATAATACTTTGTTTCCAAACAAACTTTTTTAAAGTACAACCATTCATTTCCATTTAAAGAATATTTCCTACGCATTTCCTCCAACAATCAAAATTAAATGTGAGCCGGCATTCATTGCACGACGCTGTGTACAGGTATCGACAGTTAAGAGCACATATAGATGCAGTTTGTTTTTTTTCTCTTTTGTCTCTTTTTTGTTTTTGTTTTGTTTTTTTTTTTGACGTAACGATCTTTTGCTCTTCTTATTCTAATTTGTACGTACGCTGTTTGTTTAGATTTTTATATTGGTCATGCCACGTAGCGCTCCGCGTGAAAATCACTGCCTGTGCTGTGTGCAGTCTGTGGCTAGTTTGCATTGTTGTCATGAACTGCTATAGCTGGATGTGAACAGCGCGTAGCGTTGCGCAGTTAGGGGTGAGCCGCCAGCACTGGTGCATGTGCGGACAGAGATGGCGGACTTTTCAAATTACATATATTATGACTGGTGATGATATTAAGGGTAAATACATTGTTTGTTGTTCTCTATTAAACATCTTTACTTTGCTAACTATCCCTATCGGTAGTTAGTGCCCTCCGTGGTTTGGAATCTCTTATTTTAGCTGGCAGCAGTGGTGCTCGCTGTATTGCAGTAGTTCGAGTAATGAAGATTTTTGTGAGGTAAGTGATTTCCGACAGGTGTACTTTAATGTTACTCAGGGCCATTCTTTTGCAGGGATCTTTGATAGTCAGATTGCGTTGCGCTCAAAATATTGTGTGTCAGTTTAAGCACAGTTTTGTATACATTGTTGTTCAAAGGGAGACGTTTCAGAATACACAGGGCCGAAGGTCAGCCAGCGCTGCCCTTACAACGTTTAGCGGGTTTTCAATTATGTCTGTTGAGATGTTCATGGTTCATTATTTCCATTCATCATATTATCGCGAGTTTCTCATCAATCTTCGTTCGTTCATTTTCTAGGGACGTTAACAACATTCTGGCACACTTTTATCATCATTCACTCACTCACTCACTCACTTACTTACGACTATTTGTGCGGGGAGGTTACACTTGGGTCCATTTCCATTTCCATTTCCATTTCCATTCAATGTTGATAGACCTTTCTTTTTTTTGTTTTTTTTTTTTTTGTTGTTGTTGTTTTGTTGCTGGCAGGTTACAAAAGGCCTCACTTTATGTTGGTTGCAGCAGCGTTTTTCTCCTTCTTCTAGTGTTTTCCCCGCCCCTCCCGCATCCGTCGGTCTCACCACGTTCACTGACAGCCGCGTCTGCGGCTACACCACAACGGCCCCCTCCCGGCAACCCATTCGTTTTCTCTTCTTTTGCACAAAAACAACGCCGCACGCGCCAGCCGAGCGCAGCGCAAGCCACCCACACCGCGCCCCTCCCCGTCTTTATAGCCTCCGCGTCTTGTTTTCTTCGTTTGCCCCCTCCCATCTCCCGAATGCCATGCCATGCCAGCAGCGTTACGCGTGCCCCTCCCCTGTCCACACACTACCGCGAAACGAACAGCCTTTCCGGGCCACATGCAGGGCACGCCCACCGCCATTCCCGGACGCAATTCTCAAAACAACACACACACACACACACACACACACACAATGGCTTTGCACACGAACATAGACGGCACGGGCACTGTCGTACATTCTTCCTCAGAACCATCTCAACGAACGTTACGTTACGTTACACACACATCCGGGAAAGCAAAGCAACGCAACGCACAATTCAGCCGTCAAAGGTAACGTTCACCACGGCAGACACTTGCCGCCGCGCCGTTACACGCATTTCAGTGCGGCTACAATACACCTCCGACACGGCAACGTTCCGTTGCTCTACACTGCGTTTCTCCGTTTTGTTTGGTTTTTTTTCCGTTTTCTCTCTCTCTCTCTCTCTCTCTCTCTCTCTCTCTCTCTCTCTATATTTTTGTTTTTTTTTTTTTTTTTTCCCTCTGTCCTTTCCTCCACCATTCTCTCCTCACGTTCTGCCCAGACATTCGACCGATCAGAGGTTCGTTCACCTTTCGGTAACCGTTCTCAGCGCGACGGTGTACCAACGGTATGACGGTATGACGGGTGTTCAAGACGTCCGGTGTACCGCGCCGATCGACAGTTTCCCAGAGGCGACGGATCGGACCACATCACCGACATACACACAAACACGTGTACGCACATTCGCCAAAGCGACCGTCGTCTTCTAGCGTCGCGCTTACTCTACTGTACTGCACTGGACACGCGAGCATGCATCTTCAATGACGACGTCGGTGTGCGTGCGTCGTACGCACACAAGCAGACACAGTCAGTCAGACACGACTATCGAAATCAGAGTCGGGGGAAAGGTACATATCATCGTGCGTGTCGCCCGTACAATGCAATACACAGTGGTGTCTCAATGCGCGTTCACATTCAAACGTCACTCACACGCCTCCACGCTCCATTTACAGACACATTTCACCCTCGCCATATATGGCGTGCAAACCGACCCGCAAACGGCCGTCGTTACACACTGACATTCCCAACAATCGCGTTTCGTTTCCACCCGTCACGTAACTAACCGGCACCTCCATCCAAAGGGCACATCACCGATCGCACTTCCCCACCCCCCTCGCAGACAACGAGTTGTGCGCACGTGCCTCCATTCCACGTCACACCGTGGCCGTACCCCGCAACACGCGACGCGCCCCCTAAACAATCAAATTATTCATCGCATCGGCCACCCCACCCCGTCGCGTCGCAACCAAAGCGGTAGCTATTGCCGCCGTCCACCCACTCACACACAAAACAAAACAAAAACAACAACAATTCCGCCCTTCCCGCAAAGGCCATTTGGTGGCCCTGAAAAGGGCCGTTTTGCCGCTCTCGCAACGGAGGATCTCCTTCCATTCCAGAGCCACCTCCTTACTTGGAGCTCGTGTACTTGGTCACCGCCTTCGTGCCCTCGCTCACGGCGTGCTTGGCCAGCTCGCCAGGCAGCAACAGCCGCACAGCGGTCTGGATCTCGCGGGACGTGATGGTCGAGCGCTTGTTGTAGTGCGCCAGGCGAGACGCCTCGGCCGCGATGCGCTCGAAAATGTCGTTCACGAAGCTGTTCATGATGCTCATCGCCTTCGACGAGATGCCCGTGTCAGGGTGCACCTGCTTCAGCACCTTGTAGATGTAGATGGCATAGCTCTCCTTCCTCTTGCGCTTCTTCTTCTTGTCGCCCTTCGAAATGTTCTTCTGCGCCTTGCCAGCCTTCTTGGCGGCCTTCCCGCTAGTCTTGGGCGGCATCGCAAACAAACAAGAACGTACGGCAGCAACACCAGCAGCAAGCGCTCCGCTCTAGTCAGCGTCTCCCCACACAGTGGCACCCAGCGCGCCCCGCCGCCGCACCTTTACCAGCTCGCCCCGTTGCGGCCGCCGACCAATGGGCCGCGAGCGCAACCGGCCGCCGCACCCGAGAGCATAAAGGACCCCCACCCCTGGCGGCGCCGTAGAGAGTTGAAAGTTACACTCACTGAGTATCGCAACCAGCAATGGTCAGAACGACTATCAACTCTCAAACTAGATGACCACAGCTTGTGGCAAGCCACAAAGCAGTTCACGAGAAGACGCGCAAGAATGCCTCCTCTGCATGGTGAACGTGGACTGCAATTCAGCACTGAAGACAAAGCAAATGCGCTAGCAGACGTGTTCGAAAAACAATTTACGCCAGCAGAGGTACAAGACAGAGAACACGTCGCAATCGTCCGCAGACAACTGGCCACCTTTTTAGAGGCAGACGACGACGAGGACTACACGCCGATCTTCAGCTCTGAAGACGTGGCGAGTGTCATCAAATCGCTGCCAACAAAAAAGGCACCAGGCCACGACCAGCTCACCAACGAACTACTAAAACATATCCCGCCCATGGCAATAACACACTTAACAGAGATACTCAACGAAATTACGCGATCGCTAAAATTCCCGACACAGTGGAAACACGCTGAAGTAGTTTCGATCGCAAAACCTGGAAAAGACCCGGTGTTCCCGCAACACTACAGACCAATTAGTCTACTGCCTACCCTCAGTAAACTATATGAGCGCCTCCTCTTAGTAGCGATACAGGATCACATCACAAGAGAGCAAATCCTGCCCAAATTCCAGTTTGGGTTTCGCCCACATCATTCGGCCCCACAACAAATAATGAGGGTGGTTGAGGCAGCCACAGAAAGCTTCAACCGCAAAGGCTACTGCGGGATAGTCTTACTAGACGTGGCAAAAGCCTTTGATTCTGTTTGGCACACCGGGCTACTCCACAAAATGTACACCCAGGGCTTCCCCGGAAAGATTGTGAAACTTATAAAAAGCTATCTCTCCGGTAGGACATTCTCCGTAAAAGTAGAAACATCACTGTCAAGCAGGAGAAGAATACAGGCAGGGGTACCACAGGGTTCGGTTCTTGGACCAACCCTGTACAGTCTCTACACCGCAGACATACCCACCACACAACACGTACAAACAGCACAGTATGCTGATGACACCGCATTCTTCTCCTGCTCAACAAACAGGAACCTGGTCACGAGACGTCTTCAAACCGCCCTAAATAAGACAGACGAATGGGCCAAACAATGGCGAATCTCACTGAACTCCGAGAAGACCCAAGCCATGCTAATGACAAGACGTTATGGCAAACGCCGCCCCCCCAGAAGACCCTACCAAATGCTGCACCTGCAGGGCCAAAACCTCCCCTGGAGAAATTCTGCGAGATACCTCGGTGTGACACTAGACAAGCGTCTGACTTGGAAGTGCCACATCGAGGAAGTTCGCAAAAAGGCCCTAGGTAGGATGCAGATCCTCTACCCAATACTAAACAGTACAAGTTCCCTTGACCCGAGCACAGGAGTAGCCGTCTATCGAAGTCTAATTAGACCGATACTGGAGTATGCGTGCCCAGTATGGGGTTACGCTGCTAGATCGACGGTAGAACGGCTACAAAAAATTCAAAACAGAGCGCTCAGAAGAGCCCTACACACACCGCCGCGCTTCCCGACGGAAGACCTCCACATAGCGGCAGACATTGTAAAACTAAACACGCGATTCCGTACCCTGGCGGAGCAGTTTTACGCCAACGCGGAAAGGTCGCCAAACGAGCTAATAAACTCACTTGGTCGGTACAACAACGTACCAGACCGATACAAAAGACCAAAAGCATTACTCGTCGCTTAAAATAAAATTTAAAAAAAAAAAAAAAAACCGTCACTACCACAGTGACAGAAAAGAAGCACACGATACTCTAAAGAACAGAATTAACAAAAGACAGGCACATCCAAAAAACTCACCAAAAATTGAAGGAAATGTCCGAATAGGACAAAAACCTTCGCAGAAAACAACCTCTATCTAAAGACAGAGGAAGAAATTAGAGTGTGCAGTGTGCAGGCGGCGCCGCCACTCCGCTGCTCGACTCGCTGCGGCTCGCACCGTCGTTCGTCTCGTCTCGTTTTTACACCACAGCGCATCGCCATGTCCGGACGCGGAAAGGGAGGCAAAGTCAAGGGCAAGTCAAAGTCCCGCTCAAGCAGGGCCGGGCTCCAGTTCCCGGTCGGCAGAATCCACCGCCTCCTGCGCAAGGGAAACTACGCCGAGCGCGTCGGCGCCGGGGCGCCCGTCTACCTCGCCGCCGTCATGGAGTACCTCGCGGCTGAGGTGCTCGAGCTGGCCGGAAACGCGGCCCGCGACAACAAGAAGACGCGCATCATCCCGCGCCACCTGCAGCTTGCCATCCGCAACGACGAGGAGCTCAACAAGCTCCTGTCGGGCGTCACCATCGCACAGGGTGGTGTCCTGCCCAACATCCAGGCCGTCCTGCTGCCAAAGAAGACCGAGAAGAAGGCCTAAACAGAGAGGCCAGGCACTCGGCACGCCGCGCTTTGCCGGCTCGCCTCGGCTCACAACAATCGGCCCTTTTCAGGGCCACCACACAAACCTACGTCCAAAGCAAAATTTCAGTCGTCCTCGCCGCGCTTTACTTTACTTTAACTTCACTTCCACAGCCGCCGCCGGCAAGAAGACCGTACCAACTGCTACGATTGCAGGGGGAGATATTCTGCGAGGTACCTCGGTGTCACGCCTGACATCCAAGTGTCACATAGGGGAACTTGGCACAAACGCTCACGCCAGGATGCAGATCCTGTACCCCTGTTCCCTCGACCCCGCAACAGGGGTAGCGATACTGGAAATATGCGCGCCCTGTATGGGGCTATGCAGCCAGATCGACGATGCATCGCCTACAGAAGGGTCCAAAGCAGAGCGCTCTACGACGGGCCTTACACGTCCCCGCGGCAGACCTGCCTAGAACCACCCACAACACGATTCCGCGCCCTGGCAGAAGCGTTCTACGCCACCGCGCGGAATTCAGAAAATGACTATTACGTCTTGACCCTTGGGCAATATGAACAGATGTGCAAGACCCGACCCGAGTCGCTACTCCAGCAGTAGCACAAACAGAACACATAATCACTCTCAACAAACAGCAACGTCCGAAAAAGCACACTACCAAAGATAAGAACAACACACAGAAAAGAGGAGCAAATGTCCACAGGCGACAATAACCTCCACCAACTCCCCCTCTAACGGTAGAGGACTAAAACAGAGAAGAACAAGAAGAGCCGCCGCCATCTTGTCGTCCACAGCCCGTGTGGCCCAACAAACAAACACACACACACACACACACACACACACACACACACACACACACACATTTCTCTTGTTTTGTTTCGTTTGCCTCAAGCACCTCCACGCACGCACAGTCGCCTTCCAAACGACAACGACAGCAATAATCACCACTGTTAAACGAGCGTGTCGACACACCGCCCTCCACTCCCGCGCGCCCCATACAAACGAAACAGCTGATGCGGCCGCCTATGGGCACGCCTTGCCTCGGCAACTCCAACGCCGCCGCAAACACACAGCCAAAACCACGCAAATATTCACCGCCTCTCGCACAACAACAACAACACACAGCCCGGCGTCTCCATCGATCGATAAACAAAACAAACACACAACGCCCTCTCTCGCGCGCACACACACACACACAGCCACAAGACCCGCTTCCTTTCCTTTCTCCCAGTCACGTCACGTCAGTCAAACGCAAACGAAATGAAATGAAGAATGAAAGAAAGAAGGCAGGCAGGCAGGCAGGCAGGCAGGCAGGCAGGCAACACACGCAGCAACAACACAGACTCTTTCGCACTTTTCAATTTCCGAACAGTGTGGTGGCCCTGAAAAGGGCCGTTTTCGTCTCTCCCACGGCCGCGGGAAGGCCATCGCGGCACAGCACACCGGCTGCGACGCGCCTAACCGCCGAAACCGTACAGGGTGCGCCCCTGCCTCTTCAGGGCGTACACCACGTCCATCGCCGTCACAGTCTTGCGCTTGGCGTGCTCAGTGTACGTCACCGCGTCGCGGATCACGTTCTCCAGGAACACCTTCAGCACTCCGCGGGTCTCCTCGTAGATCAGACCAGAGATGCGCTTCACGCCGCCCCTGCGAGCCAGGCGGCGGATCGCGGGCTTCGTGATGCCCTGGATGTTGTCGCGCAACACCTTGCGGTGCCGCTTGGCGCCACCCTTGCCGAGCCCCTTTCCTCCCTTGCCGCGGCCAGTCATCTCTTCTAAATCCTCAAAAAAGCTCAAGGCAAGCAAAACGTCTGCTGCAGCGGCTGGCTCCTCACCCGGCGCTAGCGAGTCGGCTACGGTCTGCGCCCGGCGCCAGGTGTGCTAATGTGTGGAACGGTGTGAGTGTGTTCCACTTGGTGAGGGTGTAGGTTTTAATAGCCTAGCGCTATTTTTCCTACATTAAGTATGATCAGGTTATGGGTTATGCATTTGACTTCCTAAGCTGTCCTGCACGGGGACAAGTGTTGTTATGGTTGCTGCATCGATTTACCGGCGCAGCAGGTCTGGCCAGCGTAGTGACGCCCGCCAGTGTGGTCGGCTGCCGAGTCCTCTGACCAGCTGGTTGGTCGACCTCTCGGCTTTGTTGTAGAAAGTTGTCGCTGCGTCCTTAAACCTCTGGCGTAGAGGCTGGACAGCAGCGACGCGGTGGAGCTCCTCCGTGGGGAAGTCCTTGGGCAGGTGAAGTGCCAGTCGTAGCGCCCTGTTTTGGATCGTCTGTAGGCGCTTCAGATTTGTGTCGGCCGTGTTTCCCCACACGACCGCTGCGTATTCCAGCAGCGGTCGTATGGCGGCCTTGTACAGTGTAAGACCGACGTCTTCTGGCAGCGTTGACGTGGGGTTGAGCACAGGGTAGAGCAGCCTCAACCTACCCAGCGCCTTGCCCCTGATGTTTTCAACGTGCTGCCGCCATGTGAGACGCCGGTCTAATGTGACGCCTAGGTACTTGGCGGTGTCGTTCCATTCGACTGGCACTCCACACACCGATACTGTTGGCGCGTCGTGGCGGAAGGGGCGACTGGCTATGATAATCGCCTGGCTCTTCTCACCATTGTAGGCGAGGCGCCACTTCATTGCCCACTCGGTGAGCTCGTCGGTGGCCGCCTGTAGACGCCGCTGCAGGACGTCGACGCTCCAGCTGCTGCTGTAGATCGCCGTGTCGTCAGCATAAAGCGCCGTCTGGACGCGGTTCGTGCGTGGCAGGTCGGCGGTGTAGAGGGAGTACAGCGTCGGACCGATGACCGAGCCTTGAGGTACACCCGCAAGTATTCGGCGCTCCGTGGAAATTCCACTGGCTGCGCGGACGTGAAACGTCCTTTCCTGCAGATAGCTCTGCAGGAGCCTCACGTGCGACACAGGTACCCCCTGCACAAGAAGCTTGTACAGGAGGCCGTCATGCCACACGGAGTCAAAGGCACGAGACACGTCCAGCAAGAGAGCGCCGAAATACTTACGTCGGTCAACGGCTCCGAACGCTTCCTCCGTCAGTCGCAGCAGCTGGTGCGTCGTCGAGTGCTCCCGACGAAACCCGAACTGCTCGTCGGGGAGAATTCCCTCGGCGTTTACGTGGGCCAGCAGGCGGACCAGGTAGAGTCTTTCGAACACCTTTGATGTTGCTGGCAGGAGGCTGATGGGGCGGTAGTTCTTTGCCAAGCGAGTGTCCTTCCCTGGCTTGGGAAGGGCAACTACCTCCGCATGCTTCCAGCAAGATGGGTATACGCTGGTGCGCAGTATCCCGTTAAAGATTGCCGCAAGATGGTGTGCTGCGGCGTCGGGAAGCTGCTTCAGCAACATGTTAGTGACGTTATCTGGTCCGCCGGCTTTCTTGTGTTGCAGGCGGCGAAGTTGCAGCTGGACCTCTTCCGGCGAGACGGGCTGTATCTCATCGTCCTCCGCACGTTCGCGGAGAAATACAGGAAGGCGGTCCGCTACTAGGCGTAAGTGTTCCTCGTCGACGGGCTCTTCAATTGTTGTGAAATTTGCAGCGAACGCGTCCGCCAGTGCGTTTGCCTTGGCGTCCGGTTCGCTGACAAATCTGTTGCCCACTTGTAGAGGAGGGATGGGCTGAGTGCGGCGGAGGAAGCTTTTCATTGTCTTCCACGCCGTCCCGTCCTCGATGTTCAGCCCTCCAATTTTGGCGGCCCACTCGGCGTTCCTGTGGGCGTCTACGTCTGCCTTGATGTGGCGGCGCAGCCTGTTCAGTTGCCTTTTCGTCCTCGGGTCCTTGGTTAGCTGCCATTCCCGTTGTAGCCTGTTTTTGGCAGCTATCTGGTCCCTTATGGCGCGTGGCAGCATGCGCGGCGTGTGCTCGCCTGCCGCCTGGCGCCTTGCGGGTGTTGCGGCCGTTGCTGCCTCCGTGATGGCTTGGGTTAAGTGTTGCAGTGCGACCTCTGCGCCTTCAGCGTCGACGTCGGGTATAGCCTCCAATGCTTCTGCGACGTTTTCACGGTACTCTTCCCAGTTGATGCCCCTGAGGTCGAGTCCGTGTCGTCGCATCGGCATTATCTCCGAGTCGAGCGTGAAGATTACCGGCAGGTGGTCTGAGGAGAGTGCCGTCCGGGTGCTGGCTGCTACGTGTTGCCGGATTCCTTTAAGGATAAGGAAATCCAGCACGTCCTCACGCCCTCTTGCTGGGAAGATGGTCGGTTCGTGTGGTCCCACGGCTATCGCGTCGTGTCGTTCGACCACACGTTGCAACCGGCGACCGCTGGTGTTGGTGACGCGGCTGTTCCAGGCAGCGTGCTTAGCGTTCCAGTCGCCTCCCAGTATGATGTTGCCTGGGAGGGACAGGAGCTTGTTAACGTCTTCTGCGTTCAGTGCACCGCGTGGAGGCCTGTAGACGGCGCCGAACGTGATTCGTCCGTGCACGGTGTCGACTGCAACGGCGGCTGCTTCCATTGCAGTGAGCTCCGGCACAGGAACACGATGGTGACGAATGGAGCGTCGGACGTAAACAGCCGTGCCGCCCCCTGCAGTCGGTCGGTCGAATCGGTAGCAGGCGTAGTTGGCCACACCGACTCGTACGCCAGGCTTTAGGTGCGTTTCCGCGACGAGGCAGATGTCGATGTCTTCGTCGCGTAGAAACTGCCGGAACTCGCCGTCTTGCGTCCTCAGGCCATTAGCGTTGAACACGCAGATCCTCGTGCTCCTGTGGTGTTCAGGCATGCTGGGCTGAGGATGTTGCAACGGCGAGTACCTGGTGTACTGCGGCCATTAGCTCGGACATCCGAGCCATCATGTGCTGCATTGTGTCGAGGAGGCGGTCAATGCGGTCGCCATCTTGTCGGGGCCCGACAACATGGCCGCTTCCAGTCTCCCGGATGCCGCCATTTTGTTGACAGGCGTCGACGAGGGCTGCGGGAGTTTGCTGCTGTACCGTGGTTGGCCGCTGCTGCCGTGGAGGTCGCTGCTGAGCCGTGGTTGGCCGCTGCTGCCGCCATCGCGGCTCCGGAAAGTCCGCCATGCTGTTCTGGTCCGGGGCGGGCTGCGCTGATTGGTCCGCCCGGCCGGTGCGAGGAACGGCCGAGGGGGCCGCTTGCCGTGGCAGGGGCGCGGGAGGCGGGGCTACCACCCGCTGCGCCGCCGTCCTGGCCTCGCGCTGCGGCGGGGAGGGCGGAGCTACGGCCTGGTGAGCTGCTGCAGGGGCAGCGGGTTGGCGCGCAGGTACCTGGAGTATGGCGGCGTGCGGAGCTGGTCCGCCATTTCCTTTTGCTGCCGGGGCGGTGTTCTGCGGCTGCCTGTGGTGCCGCTGTGGTTCTTTGTTCCGGGCGTTGGAGTTCCCCTGCTGCTGGCCGGGGTTGACGACCGCTCCGGAATGCGCTCTTCCGGTGGCGCGGCCTCGGCGACCGCGTCTTCTCTTTGTCCGGCTGTTGGCGGGCGCTGGGGCTCCACGTGGGTGAGAGTTTCCCGCCGGAACTCGCCGTTGCTGTGCGTCGTTTCCGCGTGCGCGGGCCGCAAACGCTTTATGTTTTGTGCAACCTCTGTAGTTGGCGCAATGTTCTTCGCCGCACAGTTTGCACTTGGGTGTAAAGTCTTTGTGCGGCACTCCCAATTTTTCACACCCTTCAGTGGCGTGCTGTTCGCCGCACTTTACGCAGAAAGCGGGCATGCCACAGTATTTCGTGGAGTGGCCAAGTTCGAGGCAACGGAAACACTGTGTATATGCCGCCTTATTACGAAGAACTTCAGCAATCACCTCGATGTTGCCTATTCGTTTCAGCTGGAATAGCTTCCTGTTTTCCGCGGTGTTGGCCGCAATAACGAGGAATAGCGGGTTTCGCGCTTTGGTGCGATGAGGTCCCATTCTAATCACATCCTCAACGCAATAACCCATCTCTTCGAGGTCTTCTTTAACCTCTGCAGGTTTCATGCTGCGAGGTATTTTGCGGAAGACCACCTTAATAGGCTTCTTCCTGTTGGCGCTGTAAGTGAAAAAGTGCCATCCGCGTTTGGTACACTCCTCACTCACTTTTGCGAAGTGTTCACTGCTCTTAACTCTCACTCTGTGCAGGTCTTCGCCTGACACGCTGACACTATAATTGTCCCTGCCGATCAGCAAATAAGAGCGTTCTGAAGCTCGCGAAAATGTCCTTCAAACTTGATCACGAGCGGCGGCGGCGTCTGTCGCTGTTGCGGTGGTGGCAGCGCCAGGTCCTCGTCTTCCGAGTCGCTGAGGGCGTCGAAGGAATTGCTTGTGCCAAGCGGTGCTGTGGTCAGCTCACGCGCCAGCCCCCCTATATAGACTCTGGCCCGCCCTCCCCCCACCACGCGCAACCGAGGGCATATAAGCGCACCACGGTGGCTGGCGCGCGCCCGTGTCGTCAAGGCAGCACCCGACGCAGCACCTCGCCTCCACGCCGCTCCGCTACCGCTACCGCTATGGCCCGCACAAAGCAAACGGCCCGCAAGTCCACCGGCGGAAAGGCGCCGCGCAAACAGCTCGCCACCAAGGCGGCGAGGAAGAGCGCGCCCGCCACCGGCGGCGTCAAGAAGCCCCACCGCTACAGGCCGGGCACCGTCGCCCTGCGAGAAATCAGGCGCTACCAGAAGAGCACAGAGCTGCTCATCCGCAAGCTGCCATTCCAGCGCCTAGTGCGCGAGATCGCCCAGGACTTCAAGACCGACCTGCGCTTCCAGAGCTCCGCGGTCATGGCCCTGCAGGAGGCCAGCGAGGCCTACCTCGTCGGCCTCTTCGAAGACACCAACCTGTGCGCAATCCACGCCAAGCGCGTCACCATCATGCCCAAGGACATCCAGCTCGCGCGCCGCATCCGCGGCGAGCGCGCCTAAACACCGCGCCAGCCGCTGGGCACCGCCCACGCACGCAACAAACAAAACGGCCCTTTTCAGGGCCACTAACATCACTCCGTCGCGAGCAAACTTTGTCGGTCGCCTCTCGCCCCACAACCACAGAACGAAAGACAAAACACCACTTCCACTTCCCGTCCGTCCGCCACAGCCGCTCTCCTCTGCCAGCTTGCTGGCGCGCGCAACAATCAACATCATCCCTCCCCGGCGCGGCGCTCAAAGCGCACAATACCCATCGGCCGACGCCGTCAACCACACGGCCGGCCGACGCTTCGTTTCGAAAAGAAAAAAAAAAAAAAACAAAAACAAACAAAAAGCCAGGCACGTCCAACGCCACCGACCCTTTCCACATCTCAACGTCCCCCGCCCCCGTTGCAAGAACAAACACACACACACAAAAGACAAGACACATCCGAGAAGACGGCAGGCAGGCAAACCAAAGTATTCAAACAACATGACACAAAACCAACCGTCGGCCGGCCGCGACCAAAAAAAAAAACGGCGACAATCAACCGCAACGACAAAACCGCTACCGCCGCCCGCACCCGCCACCGACCCCCCCGCAATCCAACCACCACGGCACGCAAACAGTGTCCACACACGGGCATACAGGAAACGCCAGACGACACAACCACACCGCAACACAAACACGACAATCAAAACCTTCCCGACGTGCTTTGATGGCCCTGAGAAGGGCCGTTTTGGGCCGCGCGTCTGTTGCGCGCCACTAGACGACGGGGACGGGGGGTGCGGACGACGGAGTCAACCGCCAACCCTTCCTTTCCCATTCCTCTCTTCTTCTCCTCTACTTCTTCTTCTTGGGCGAAGCCTTCGCCTTAGACGGCGTCGTCGCCTTCTTCGGGCGCGGCGCCTTCGGCTTCTTCGTCGGAACCTTGGCGGCCTTCTTCGCCTTCGACGGCGACTTGGCCTTGGCCGGCTTGGCAGCAGCCGCCTTCTTCGCACCGGCGGGAGCGGCCGACGCCGCAGACGCCTTCTTGGCGGCGCCCGCCTTCCGACCAGTCGCCGCCTTCACGCCACCAGCCTTCTTTGCGCCGGCCGCACGGGCGCCCTTCTTCTCCTTGCTGGCCGGAGCGGCGCGCTTCTTCTTGGCACCGCCGGCCCGAGCCTTGCCGCCCTCAGCCGCCCCGCCGCCGGCGCCGGCAAGCTTGAAAGAGCCGGACGCGCCCTTCCCCTTCGTCTGCACCAGCTCGCCCGCCACCACGGCCGACTTGAGGTACTTCTTGATAAACGGCGCCAGCTTCTCCGCGTCCAGCTTGTAGTGCGCGGCAATGTACTTCTTGATCGCCTGCAGCGACGATCCGCCGCGCTCCTTCAGACTCTTGATGGCGGCCGTCACCATCTCAGAGGTGCGCGGGTGCGCAGGCTTGGCGCGCGGCTTCTTCGCAGACGACGCAGACTTTGCCTTCTTCGTAGTGCCGGTGGCGGCGGGTGCCGCAGCAGTCTCGCGGGCGCGGACGGCCGAGAGAGCGGCCGCCACTCTGCGCGCCGCCGCGCCGCGCCTCCCGCGCTTGCTACCGCCCAACGTCCGACAGCCTGTGCGGAGCAGCCCCACACCTGCGCCACAACCACCCGCGCCTTTCAAACCACCGAGGATGGGGCTACACACAGCCACACCACAGCCGCCAACCAGTCGCCACGGCAGCGCCGCAAACCACGGCCAAACTGCAGCCACCGCGCGCTACAGCCTGGGTCGGCCCGCCGAGAATCGCCGCCCACGCCCAAATGCCGCCCCCACAGCCCCAGCCGGCGACCGGCCACAATGGCCAAACCTTCGGCAAAAGCCCCACACCGTCGCCGCGGCAGCCCGGCCAGCGCGGCCGGCGCCACAGCCACACAAGCGGAGGCGTGCGGCGATGACGGCCGTGCAAACGCACCTCCGCCGCCCCATCGCCCTCCCACCGTTTCCCGATCGGCCCGCAGCCGTCGGGCCACGTCCTCCTCCTCTCGCCCGCCAACATTCACAGCCCTTTCGTTCGTTTCCCAACAATTTCAATTGTGCCCGCCGCAAAAAACGGGCGCCGCCTGCAAAGCAACATGCTCCGCCGGAGCGCCCCTCGCCGCTTACGAGCCAACCCCTCGCCCGAGGCAAACCCGAAATCCGCAACTACAGACCAACCCAATCTGCCGTCAGCACACACGACAGCCAACATCACGCGTTACGAGTTAGACATTAGGTTCACACGTCTCGGTTAGGTTCGGTGGACGTGGGTTAGGTTAAGGGCACTTGGGTTAGGTTACGCATTCAAAACACACGTCAGGCGTCAGAGGTTACGTTAGGTTAGGTTAGGTTAAGGCCACTTGGGTTAGGTTAAGCGTCAAACTTAGGTTAAGCATTCAAACACACGTCGGGCGTCAGAGGTTAGGTTAGGTTAGGTTAGGTTAAGGCCACTTGGGTTAGGTTAAGCCTCAAAACTTAGGTTAAGCATTCAAACACACGTCGGGCGTCAGGTGGCCGCAGCAGCCGCACCTACCTACCCACCCACCTCATGGCCGGACAGCTTGGCTTACTTGGCGCTGAGGCTGACCTCACCGCACCTCACCTCACCTCGCGCTACGCAACGCTACAGGTTCGGTTCGGTTCGCTCAGCTTAGGCTTAGAGCTTAAGCGCCGAGGTCGGATTACGACGTTGGTTCACCTTCGGGCGCCACACTTTGGGTGTAAAGGTCGCGTCGGGTCGTCGGCACGCCGCAAAAACAAAAGCGAAGCCACAGACAACGCCGACAAACGGGCAGCACGGCCACGACCAGATACCGAGCGCGAACGAGACACACGGACCACCCACCGGCCAAAGGGCACCAAACAACAAACCAGAGAGCACCACGTGTCGACCAGAGCAACCCGCCGCTCACGCGACGTGGCTGGCTGGCACCGAAGGGCCGCCGCAACTGCGCTTTCCGCGCCGGGCCGGATGCACGTGCGGCAACACCACCACCGCACACAGCCGCTGTTCAACGTCAACCAACAACACGCCGCGGTCGCAGCCTCAACGCCAGCACACGTTTGCACCACCATTCACACGCACCGCACAAACAGCTGTCGCCGACAACACAAACACACCGCAACGACGCCGCCGCCTCTACTTGTGCCGGCCACCCACCCCACCGACGGCGCACCTGTCGCCGGCCGGCAGTCGACACGGGAAACGCACACCGCCACTTCGCTCGCGCGCACGCCACCAACCAGTCGTCGTCTCCAAAACAACAAACAAACATAGGGCAGGCAACAAATCGCCTCGCACGAACCGTCCACAAAACTATCAAAGCACAGCCTCTGGCTAACGGCCACGACGCAGCGGCACGCTGCTCCTTTCCCCGCCCCACTCGATTCACGAAGGCACGCGACACCGCCAACGACGGCCTCGCTTCCCGCAACCGACACCTTTCCGCCACTACGCACAGCCGCACCCGACGCCCGTGGCAACGACACAACTACTGCACTATCCACCGCCGCCTCCCCCTTCCCGTCGTACACACACACACAGCCAGCCAGCCAGCCAAAACCACACCAACGACCCAAACATGCACGTGCAACGGCACACCCCAACCAGTCAACGTCGACAACCACACGCACGGCTCGAAACCGGCGCCCTTCCACGTTGCCATCAAGCTACACACAAGACACAAGGGACCAACAACAGCAAGCCTGCCCGCCCGCCCGCCCGCCCCACTCTCACGCCGCAAAAAAGCACACCGAAACCGCCAAACGCACATTCCCATCGCACCGACACCGACCGGCTCGCTACCACCACACCTCTCGGCAGCCGTTTCGCAAACATGACACGGCGCGACATGACATCACGACCAACTCAACTCTCCTCTCCCGACGCCTTCGGCCGGAGCACAACGCCGCCAATTCGCCACACACACACAGTCACACAGTCGACAGGCGCCCGCCCGCCCTCCCTCCCTGCACGACGCCGCGCAGCAAAGGCGCCCGCAAACACATACCTCTCCTCTCTCTCGGCCGCCCGACGCGCCAACCGCCACACCGCCAGCCACTCGCAATTGTGCACTGCCGCCAGCCACACGTCCAACACGCCGCGCCGCCTCCGGCCACCCGCCAGGGGGCGCTCACGTCCGCGACAACAGCGCGGCCCGCCGGGCCAAACCGAACCGAGCCGCCCGCCGCTGCTCTGCACATCTTCCTGCGCGCATCAACAAAACGAGGCAAGCGAGCACACCCCGTCACAACGCCACATCACGCAAATGCCGTGCCGACCTCTTGTGTCTACCGCCTAAATTGCACTCACTCACCAGCCGCCCCTTCTTCTTCCTACCTATCTATCTATCTATCTATCTGTGCGTCTGTGTCGGTCCGCGCGTGACGCCTCTCAACATCCGCCGTCGCCGTCCCCGTCCCCGTTTCCGCCCCAATGCCATCGTCGCGCCGCCTCCTCCTCCGCCCCTGTCCGGCCCGCACCACACCATACACCGCTGCTTGTCCCGGCCGTTGCCACCAAAGGCGCCTACCGCAAACGCGCCACGCCGCAGCCCCCGTGCGTGCATCTCCGTGCCGACGCTGCCTCTCTGCCCTCCCGCACGCACTCGACCGACCGACCGACATGCACTGCGTCGACGGCCTCGACAACACAGTCTCTGGCTCCGCACTGCGTCTTCCGGTACGCGCGCTGAAACACGTATGTACTCATTACCAGCGATGGCGAGGCACGACACAATCTCTGACCAGAGCGTTTCTTATCGTCGCTAGTCTGCGCCACACGACACTAGTAGCACGTAGCGGGTCGGCAGGAACAGTTGTCATCTATATGTGGCGGGTCGGGAGAGGTAGTAGTCAGTCGACAGTATCAGCGAGTGGACGGTTGTACTGAGCGGGCGGCGGCGTGCTCTTCTCGCGACTCTGGTCTCCGTTCGGGACGATGCATATTGTTATTACAGGTAAGGTAATGAAGCTGCATTGCGCAAATCTAATACTGTATGTCAATTGTAACTATTTTCTTCACAACAAAATGCCCCAATAATACTTTGTTTCCAAACAAACTTTTTTAAAGTACAACCATTCATTTCCATTTAAAGAATATTTCCTACGCATTTCCTCCAACAATCAAAATTAAATGTGAGCCGGCATTCATTGCACGACGCTGTGTACAGGTATCGACAGTTAAGAGCACATATAGATGCAGTTTGTTTTTTTTCTCTTTTGTCTCTTTTTTGTTTTTGTTTTGTTTTTTTTTTTGACGTAACGATCTTTTGCTCTTCTTATTCTAATTTGTACGTACGCTGTTTGTTTAGATTTTTATATTGGTCATGCCACGTAGCGCTCCGCGTGAAAATCACTGCCTGTGCTGTGTGCAGTCTGTGGCTAGTTTGCATTGTTGTCATGAACTGCTATAGCTGGATGTGAACAGCGCGTAGCGTTGCGCAGTTAGGGGTGAGCCGCCAGCACTGGTGCATGTGCGGACAGAGATGGCGGACTTTTCAAATTACATATATTATGACTGGTGATGATATTAAGGGTAAATACATTGTTTGTTGTTCTCTATTAAACATCTTTACTTTGCTAACTATCCCTATCGGTAGTTAGTGCCCTCCGTGGTTTGGAATCTCTTATTTTAGCTGGCAGCAGTGGTGCTCGCTGTATTGCAGTAGTTCGAGTAATGAAGATTTTTGTGAGGTAAGTGATTTCCGACAGGTGTACTTTAATGTTACTCAGGGCCATTCTTTTGCAGGGATCTTTGATAGTCAGATTGCGTTGCGCTCAAAATATTGTGTGTCAGTTTAAGCACAGTTTTGTATACATTGTTGTTCAAAGGGAGACGTTTCAGAATACACAGGGCCGAAGGTCAGCCAGCGCTGCCCTTACAACGTTTAGCGGGTTTTCAATTATGTCTGTTGAGATGTTCATGGTTCATTATTTCCATTCATCATATTATCGCGAGTTTCTCATCAATCTTCGTTCGTTCATTTTCTAGGGACGTTAACAACATTCTGGCACACTTTTATCATCATTCACTCACTCACTCACTCACTTACTTACGACTATTTGTGCGGGGAGGTTACACTTGGGTCCATTTCCATTTCCATTTCCATTTCCATTCAATGTTGATAGACCTTTCTTTTTTTTGTTTTTTTTTTTTTTTTGTTGTTGTTGTTTTGTTGCTGGCAGGTTACAAAAGGCCTCACTTTATGTTGGTTGCAGCAGCGTTTTTCTCCTTCTTCTAGTGTTTTCCCCGCCCCTCCCGCATCCGTCGGTCTCACCACGTTCACTGACAGCCGCGTCTGCGGCTACACCACAACGGCCCCCTCCCGGCAACCCATTCGTTTTCTCTTCTTTTGCACAAAAACAACGCCGCACGCGCCAGCCGAGCGCAGCGCAAGCCACCCACACCGCGCCCCTCCCCGTCTTTATAGCCTCCGCGTCTTGTTTTCTTCGTTTGCCCCCTCCCATCTCCCGAATGCCATGCCATGCCAGCAGCGTTACGCGTGCCCCTCCCCTGTCCACACACTACCGCGAAACGAACAGCCTTTCCGGGCCACATGCAGGGCACGCCCACCGCCATTCCCGGACGCAATTCTCAAAACAACACACACACACACACACACACACACACAATGGCTTTGCACACGAACATAGACGGCACGGGCACTGTCGTACATTCTTCCTCAGAACCATCTCAACGAACGTTACGTTACGTTACACACACATCCGGGAAAGCAAAGCAACGCAACGCACAATTCAGCCGTCAAAGGTAACGTTCACCACGGCAGACACTTGCCGCCGCGCCGTTACACGCATTTCAGTGCGGCTACAATACACCTCCGACACGGCAACGTTCCGTTGCTCTACACTGCGTTTCTCCGTTTTGTTTGGTTTTTTTTCCGTTTTCTCTCTCTCTCTCTCTCTCTCTCTCTCTCTATATTTTTGTTTTTTTTTTTTTTTTCCCCTCTGTCCTTTCCTCCACCATTCTCTCCTCACGTTCTGCCCAGACATTCGACCGATCAGAGGTTCGTTCACCTTTCGGTAACCGTTCTCAGCGCGACGGTGTACCAACGGTATGACGGTATGACGGGTGTTCAAGACGTCCGGTGTACCGCGCCGATCGACAGTTTCCCAGAGGCGACGGATCGGACCACATCACCGACATACACACAAACACGTGTACGCACATTCGCCAAAGCGACCGTCGTCTTCTAGCGTCGCGCTTACTCTACTGTACTGCACTGGACACGCGAGCATGCATCTTCAATGACGACGTCGGTGTGCGTGCGTCGTACGCACACAAGCAGACACAGTCAGTCAGACACGACTATCGAAATCAGAGTCGGGGGAAAGGTACATATCATCGTGCGTGTCGCCCGTACAATGCAATACACAGTGGTGTCTCAATGCGCGTTCACATTCAAACGTCACTCACACGCCTCCACGCTCCATTTACAGACACATTTCACCCTCGCCATATATGGCGTGCAAACCGACCCGCAAACGGCCGTCGTTACACACTGACATTCCCAACAATCGCGTTTCGTTTCCACCCGTCACGTAACTAACCGGCACCTCCATCCAAAGGGCACATCACCGATCGCACTTCCCCACCCCCCTCGCAGACAACGAGTTGTGCGCACGTGCCTCCATTCCACGTCACACCGTGGCCGTACCCCGCAACACGCGACGCGCCCCCTAAACAATCAAATTATTCATCGCATCGGCCACCCCACCCCGTCGCGTCGCAACCAAAGCGGTAGCTATTGCCGCCGTCCACCCACTCACACACAAAACAAAACAAAAACAACAACAATTCCGCCCTTCCCGCAAAGGCCATTTGGTGGCCCTGAAAAGGGCCGTTTTGCCGCTCTCGCAACGGAGGATCTCCTTCCATTCCAGAGCCACCTCCTTACTTGGAGCTCGTGTACTTGGTCACCGCCTTCGTGCCCTCGCTCACGGCGTGCTTGGCCAGCTCGCCAGGCAGCAACAGCCGCACAGCGGTCTGGATCTCGCGGGACGTGATGGTCGAGCGCTTGTTGTAGTGCGCCAGGCGAGACGCCTCGGCCGCGATGCGCTCGAAAATGTCGTTCACGAAGCTGTTCATGATGCTCATCGCCTTCGACGAGATGCCCGTGTCAGGGTGCACCTGCTTCAGCACCTTGTAGATGTAGATGGCATAGCTCTCCTTCCTCTTGCGCTTCTTCTTCTTGTCGCCCTTCGAAATGTTCTTCTGCGCCTTGCCAGCCTTCTTGGCGGCCTTCCCGCTAGTCTTGGGCGGCATCGCAAACAAACAAGAACGTACGGCAGCAACACCAGCAGCAAGCGCTCCGCTCTAGTCAGCGTCTCCCCACACAGTGGCACCCAGCGAAGTGAAATGGCTGGGTCTATATAGACCCTTGATGTGTCTGAAGAGCCAGCGTCCTTGAAAACGCTCTGTCTTACGAATTGGAACTTAGTGGTGCGTATTGGGGGTTATGTGGTAATGGTTAGGGGTCGTTTCTCCCCTGGGTTGATGATGTTAGTGGAGGCGGCAGTGATGATGATGTAAGTGTATGTTTGAGTGTGGTTTTATATGACTATCGCCTGAATTGGCGATGGATTGTGGTGATTGGTGCTCTCTGATCAGGGTTTTCGTCCCTTCCCAGAGAGTTGATGAGTTGGTGTGGTGATGCGTTTGATGATAGGTAGAAGTTTAATGATTTTTGTTTAATGATATGATAGAATGAGGGCTGTCCTAACATTGCTCTGATCTCCTCATTGCTCGAGTACCACGGAGCGTCTGCAACGATTCGGAAGGCTTTGTTTTGGATGATCTCCAACTGTTTGAGATTGGTATCTGCTGCCATACTCCACGCTTCTGAACCGTAGAGCATGGCTGGGAGAATGATCGTTTTCCAAATTTTGAGCTTGGCAGGTACTGTGAGTCCCCTGCCTTTAAGGAGTGGGTATAGCTGAAAGAGCCGGGCAGAGCCCTTGTTTCTGGCCTCTTTGATGTGGTGCATAAATGTCAGATTCTTATCCAGTTTTAGCCCAAGGTATGTAATTACTTCTTTCCAGGGTAGTACCTGGTCGTCGTGTGAGATGTTCAGTATGGGGCGTTTTATTTTGTGGCTGAATAATATGGTCTGGCATTTGTCTGCGTTGATTTTTATCTTCCACAGATTGCACCACTTTGTCACTTTGTCTAGGTGTCGTTGTAGGCGATAGGCTAGATAGTTGATGTTCCTGCCACTGTGGTATAATGCAGTGTCATCTGCATATAGGGCGATGTTACCGCCCGGCTCCTTCGGCAGATCATTTGTGTACAGTAGATATAGGAGGGGGCCAAGCACAGATCCCTGTGGGACACCTGCTTCTATTTGTTTTAGTTCGCTGTTTGCTCGATCTACTGTAGAGTAAAATTTCCTTTCCACCAGGAACGATTGAACTATTTTAAGCAGGTGAAGTGGGCAATTCATCTTTGACAGTTTGTATAGCAGGCCGCCATGCCAAACCCGGTCAAACGCCTTTTCAATGTCCAGGAAAATGGCAGCTGTGCTATTGCCCTGTCTCTTCTCTGTGCAGATGTGCTCCACCAGACGAATGGCTTGTTGCGTTGTGCTATGCCCAGCACGAAAACCAAATTGTTCGGGAATAAGGATATTGTTGGCAGATAGGAATTGTAGTAGGGAGTTTTGGATGAGGATTTCAAGTAGCTTAGACAGGTGGTTGAGCAGGGAGATTGGTCGATAGTTTTGAGGGAATAGGTGATCTTTATTTGGTTTAGGGATTGAAATTACTTTAGCAACCTTCCAGGTTGAAGGGAAATATTGTGCTGTAAGACAGTTATTTAGGATGGCAGTGAGATGGGAGATTGCAGGATCGGGGAGGGCCTTAAGGAAGGATGGTTTGATGTTGTCAGGACCAGGGGCTTTTGTAGTGCCGATTCGCCTGATGATAGCTGCAACTACACGCTCGCTGGTCAGTTCGAAGGTCGAGTCGGACCTGGCGCGAAGTCTACGATGGAGGTGTCGTTCTACCCGCTGTTCCAGGGCATCTACTTCGTCCTCGTCGTCCTCTATGACATTCTCCTGGAATTGGAGCTCGAGGGTGTTTGACATGGCAGTCGCTTTGTCCTCTGGCGTGTACACCAAGCCGTTCTGCCCGTGTAGGGGTCTGTTGGCTTTGTGGGGTTGCCGCCTAGCTTTTATTATCCCCCAGAACTTTTCAGGGTTTCTCTCAGCTGCCTGGAGACTTTGTTCCCACCTGGAACACCTCAGGAGTTTCAGTCTGGTCTGAATTTCATGGGCCATTTGATTCATACGTCTCCTATCCTGGGGGTCCCGGTAGGTCTGCCATCTTTTGCGCGTGCGGTTTTTATCTGAGATTAATTGTGCTAGTTCTGGGGGCAGGTTGGATCGCCCATAGTTATGTGTGATTTTGGTGGTGGCAGCCTTTCCACATGCCTTGATAATGTTGGTAAATTCCTCAACTGCATGGTCAATTTCCACATGGGTTGGCATGTCTGGCGCATGGTCTGGGATGTGAAAGGCGACCAGTCGCTTGTACCTTTCCCAGTCAGTGTACACCGTTGTGTGTGTTCTGTTGGTGGGTACTTCCTGATCTCCCTCAAATCTGAGTACCACGGGGCTGTGATCAGAGTTTAGACTGTTGACAACTTCTGTGGTGGTTGCCAGATTGATATTTTTTAACAGAAATATGTCCAGAATGTCCGGTCGACACCTCGAATCATACGGGAAGTGAGTGGGCTCGTCTGGAGAGACGACCCGCACTGCCGGATGGTTATCGAGGTATCTTAATAACCGGTTTCCACTGGTGTTCGTGGAGCGGCAACCCCATGCCCTGTGCTTGGCGTTCAGGTCCCCTCCTACTATTGTGTTCTGACTGCCATTCAGAAGACCGTCCAGGTCGTGAGGAAATAGTGTCGTGCTTGGCGGATGGTATACTGCCACCAGGTGAGTGGGGCGGTTGTTGAGAACAACTTCCACCGCTGTTGCCTCTGTGTTAATGAGTCTTGGCACAGGTACCTGACGATGGCATATGCGCCGTTTTATCAGGATACCTGTACCGCCACCTTGTCTGTTAGGACGGTCCGTCCTAATTAGTTGGTAGTTTCGGACGTGAAAGGTGTCGTCTGGCGTTAGATGTGTCTCACTGAGGAGAGCTACATCTATTCCATGATCATCCAAGAACATCTCAAGCTCATACCTGTCGTGATAGATGCCATCTGCATTCCAGATGGCGATGGTGATATGCTGCCTCTCAGCTTCATTTGCCATTGGAGAGCAGCGGTAGGATGTTGGTGGCAAGTATTGAGATTGTAGAGATGAGGTCAGGGGCTGCTGCTATTTTGGTGCATAGCTGGGTTATGCCTTCTAGGAAGGCTGGTGAAATGAGGGACTTTATTAACGCCCAAATCTTAGAGAGCAACTGTAGTGGCTGTTCCTGTTCGACCTGAACGGAACGTTCCTGTGCAGTGGTCTGGCCACTGACGATGTCAATAGTGTTGTTGGTATCTGCTGGTGCAGTTGTGGCTTGGACGGATTCGGCGGGTATGGCTTGAGCTGGTATGGCTCTTGGTGGTTGTACATTTGTGGCTTTTGATGTTGAGGGCAGTGGTGTTGTCTCTGCCTTCTCTGTTTCAGGTTGGGTTGGGGAGGGGAGGGGTATGTGTTGTGGGGTAGAGACAACCTGGGGGGGTGAGGTTCTTTTAATAGGCAGAGTTGCCTTGAGGGGGGATCGTTGCGGCTTTGGTTTAGTGGTATTTGGGGGGGGAGGAGTGCGCCCAGTTTTTACAACCTCGGCTAAAGTCCTGTTGCCAGTAGGGCTTTCTACGTGGCGTGGTTGATGTTGTGGAGCAGGTGGTTGTGTACCCTGTTGGGGTTGGGCAGGGTTTGGAGGGCTTGTGGTTTCTGCTCTGGCAGGTGTCGGGGATGGTGGGGGGCTTACTGCTTCCACGGGGGGAGCTGGAGGGGGGTTGGGGTTTCTCAGTGGCATTCTGGGAAGTGGTTCCTGCCTTGTGGGAGCTGATGCTCGCTGGCGCTCCCACGCCTGGACGATCTTCAGTCTTTCTGGGCAGCCCCTGAAGGAGGCTGGATGGTTGCCCCTACAGTTGGCACATATGGCCGGTTCCTCCCTTTTCTTTGTGCAGGCACCAGAAAGATGCGGTCCTGCACATTTAACGCATCTGGGGGCGAGTTCGCATTGGTTTGCCCCATGTCTAAATCTCTGGCATAGATAGCATTGTGTGGGCCCACTAGGTTTTTGGTATAATTCTATGGTAACCTTCATATGAAGTAGTCTCTCTACTTTGAATATTTTTCTAGCCTCCGCTGTGTTCAATAGGTTGACCTGAAAATTGGCCGTTTTTCTTCTTGGCGCTGATACTATGTTTCCAGCGTCATCGATTTCTGTCTGTGGTTTAGACATTTGGAATACGTCTTGCACCGGAAAGCCCTTCTCGGCGAGTGCGTTCTTGACGTCCTCTGGGGTCCAGTAGGGCGTCAGTCTTTTAACGACGACCTTCAGTGTACTCTTCGGGTCGTCGTTGTACGTGAAGAATTCTAGATTGCGCTTCCTGAATTCTTGCTTGAGGTATTGAAAATCGTCTGGGTTGGTAGCCTGGTATACGATGCTATCACCCTTGTATGTGGTACTGAGGGCACCCGTTAGTTTTCCCTGGATTTGCCCTATCAAGGTCGTGTACCCTTTTGTCTCGAACACGGTGATAGGGGGAACCCTTCGGCCTCTGTTGGTTCTTTGGTTTCTATTTTGGGTGGGGCCACCTTGCGCCTGGGGGGCTACTGGGCCTGTTTTCTCCTGTCCCCTGTTTCCGCCCTCTGGCGTCCTCTGGGTGACATTTGGTGTTGGTGCTGCGCTTTCTGCGTTTGCACTAGTATCTGTTGTTGGTTTATGGGGGCGGTCAGATTTCGTGATTTCGATTTCTGTGCCCTGGCATTGTTGTGGCAGTACAGGATTTACCTGTTCAGCTGTTTCGACATGTTTTGGGTTTTCTTTTGCTGAGGCAGGTGGCGTGTGCAGTTGATTTTCTTCCGCAATAGCGGGTTGCAGGGGCTGCCCAGACTTTTCCTGTTTTTGAAGCAGCCTCCCGCTTCGCCGCAGACGTCCCTCGCCCTGTGATGAGATAGAGCTGGCGTCACTGTCGGTGGCAATGACAAGATTGTCAGAGTCCGAGCTAGTGACTGAAGATGGTGATGGGGGTGGGTGGTCCATTGATGGAGCAAGAGATGATGATGAAGTCGTGATAGATGTCGGGTCCACACTGTGTGAGTCGCTGCTTGGATGTCGATCTTGTGGGTGCCCCATAGTGGGGCAACCGTGAAATGAAACGGTTTACAGAGTTTGTCCTATATTTCGACAATTTCCGTGCCAGTGACCTTTCCCTACACCTGGCAGGCGCGGGATACCACCAAGGGCCTCACAGTCAGTCTGTTTGACTATGTGGCTCGGCGGGTCCCTGGACTGCAGCTTCCCTAACACCTATGGCACAGAAATTCTCGAACAATATCGCTGATTAATACGCCTACCCGCGGCGCGATGTACTTCCTTCTTCTCGATCTATCCCATGTCAGAACGAGCGCTCAAGTGGTCCAGAATTCCGTCCCCGGTCGCGAGTGTGCAGCACGACTTTTGCTTTTCTAGAATCGACAGTTTTGCTTTTCCTGAGAAACACACACTCGACCAAGTCCGGAGAACCAGAACACAGCGCGACCCGCTAGCCCTAACGACACGGCAGAGCACGCCGCTATAGCGCGAGCACGCAAGACGGCGACCAAGCACACGAGAGCCAAGCAACGAGGCGAGCTCCGGACAAAGGCGGCGAGAGCGCGCGGTGGGAAATTCCAGGGCTGGAGCACAATAGCGGCGCGGAGCACAGGTAGACGCACGTCCGTCCGCTTCGCAGTCCCACCTCGGAATGGCCTGGCACCCAGCGCGCCCCGCCGCCGCACCTTTACCAGCTCGCCCCGTTGTGGCCGCCGACCAATGGGCCGCGAGCGCAACCGGCCGCCGCACCCGAGAGCATAAAGGACCCCCACCCCTGGCGGCGCCGCCACTCCGCTGCTCGACTCGCTGCGGCTCGCACCGTCGTTCGTCTCGTCTCGTTTTTACACCACAGCGCATCGCCATGTCCGGACGCGGAAAGGGAGGCAAAGTCAAGGGCAAGTCAAAGTCCCGCTCAAGCAGGGCCGGGCTCCAGTTCCCGGTCGGCAGAATCCACCGCCTCCTGCGCAAGGGAAACTACGCCGAGCGCGTCGGCGCCGGGGCGCCCGTCTACCTCGCCGCCGTCATGGAGTACCTCGCGGCTGAGGTGCTCGAGCTGGCCGGAAACGCGGCCCGCGACAACAAGAAGACGCGCATCATCCCGCGCCACCTGCAGCTTGCCATCCGCAACGACGAGGAGCTCAACAAGCTCCTGTCGGGCGTCACCATCGCACAGGGTGGTGTCCTGCCCAACATCCAGGCCGTCCTGCTGCCAAAGAAGACCGAGAAGAAGGCCTAAACAGAGAGGCCAGGCACTCGGCACGCCGCGCTTTGCCGGCTCGCCTCGGCTCACAACAATCGGCCCTTTTCAGGGCCACCACACAAACCTACGTCCAAAGCAAAATTTCAGTCGTCCTCGCCGCGCTTTACTTTACTTTAACTTCACTTCCACAGCCGCCGCCGGCAAGAAGACCGTACCAACTGCTACGATTGCAGGGGGAGATATTCTGCGAGGTACCTCGGTGTCACGCCTGACATCCAAGTGTCACATAGGGGAACTTGGCACAAACGCTCACGCCAGGATGCAGATCCTGTACCCCTGTTCCCTCGACCCCGCAACAGGGGTAGCGATACTGGAAATATGCGCGCCCTGTATGGGGCTATGCAGCCAGATCGACGATGCATCGCCTACAGAAGGGTCCAAAGCAGAGCGCTCTACGACGGGCCTTACACGTCCCCGCGGCAGACCTGCCTAGAACCACCCACAACACGATTCCGCGCCCTGGCAGAAGCGTTCTACGCCACCGCGCGGAATTCAGAAAATGACTATTACGTCTTGACCCTTGGGCAATATGAACAGATGTGCAAGACCCGACCCGAGTCGCTACTCCAGCAGTAGCACAAACAGAACACATAATCACTCTCAACAAACAGCAACGTCCGAAAAAGCACACTACCAAAGATAAGAACAACACACAGAAAAGAGGAGCAAATGTCCACAGGCGACAATAACCTCCACCAACTCCCCCTCTAACGGTAGAGGACTAAAACAGAGAAGAACAAGAAGAGCCGCCGCCATCTTGTCGTCCACAGCCCGTGTGGCCCAACAAACAAACACACACACACACACACACACACACACACACACACACACACACACACACACATTTCTCTTGTTTTGTTTCGTTTGCCTCAAGCACCTCCACGCACGCACAGTCGCCTTCCAAACGACAACGACAGCAATAATCACCACTGTTAAACGAGCGTGTCGACACACCGCCCTCCACTCCCGCGCGCCCCATACAAACGAAACAGCTGATGCGGCCGCCTATGGGCACGCCTTGCCTCGGCAACTCCAACGCCGCCGCAAACACACAGCCAAAACCACGCAAATATTCACCGCCTCTCGCACAACAACAACAACACACAGCCCGGCGTCTCCATCGATCGATAAACAAAACAAACACACAACGCCCTCTCTCGCGCGCACACACACACACACAGCCACAAGACCCGCTTCCTTTCCTTTCTCCCAGTCACGTCACGTCAGTCAAACGCAAACGAAATGAAATGAAGAATGAAAGAAAGAAGGCAGGCAGGCAGGCAGGCAGGCAGGCAGGCAGGCAACACACGCAGCAACAACACAGACTCTTTCGCACTTTTCAATTTCCGAACAGTGTGGTGGCCCTGAAAAGGGCCGTTTTCGTCTCTCCCACGGCCGCGGGAAGGCCATCGCGGCACAGCACACCGGCTGCGACGCGCCTAACCGCCGAAACCGTACAGGGTGCGCCCCTGCCTCTTCAGGGCGTACACCACGTCCATCGCCGTCACAGTCTTGCGCTTGGCGTGCTCAGTGTACGTCACCGCGTCGCGGATCACGTTCTCCAGGAACACCTTCAGCACTCCGCGGGTCTCCTCGTAGATCAGACCAGAGATGCGCTTCACGCCGCCCCTGCGAGCCAGGCGGCGGATCGCGGGCTTCGTGATGCCCTGGATGTTGTCGCGCAACACCTTGCGGTGCCGCTTGGCGCCACCCTTGCCGAGCCCCTTTCCTCCCTTGCCGCGGCCAGTCATCTCTTCTAAATCCTCAAAAAAGCTCAAGGCAAGCAAAACGTCTGCTGCAGCGGCTGGCTCCTCACCCGGCGCTAGCGAGTCGGCTACGGTCTGCGCCCGGCGCCACTTCGCACATTGCTGAGGGATGGACCCTCTTCCGGAAACGAAGTTCTAGCGCTTACGCGCTTCTCCTTCTGAAATGGCGGGGTGATGCTACGGGATAACATGGCGGGTGTTTCTGCTGCTTGACTTGTGCTGGTTTTTTTTTTTTTTTTTTTTTTTTTTTTTTTTTTTTTTTTTTTTTTTTTTGAAAGATGAAAGAATAGGCAGAGGAATAGTTAGAGAGGCGGAAAACGAACGGCCGAAATGGCTGGCCGGAGGGGAGAATGACGCACGCTGACGGATGATGATGATGACCTCGCACTGCATGGCTATCCGAAGTCGAAGTACTGGCGATACTCGGCGGGGGGACGGCCCGTCACATGGAGTTCCATGAGTTCGGCCAACAGTTGCCATTCTCTGCTCGAGAAGATGGGATGTTTGTCAATGAGGAGTAACTCCTTCCTGGTCAAGAAATTGAGCCACCTGAGCTGATACTGGGTAAAGCGATTAGGGTGATGGGGGAGGGGAGGCCGAAAACGTGGCAGAGTGTAGGGGTACGGGTGGTCAAAGAAGGGATAAGACCCGTCCTGGAGCGATGACACTAGGCCCCGAAGAAAAGGCTGCATCTCGCGTTCAGAGGGAAAGCGGGGTTGCCGCAACCTCTGGATGATGGACTGCTCTACCGTGGAGGAGTCGGTTGTTGCCACAGCACGCTGACCTGCAGACGTCGGAACCGAGGTGGACGACGGAGGCGGCACAGCGTCGGTGTCCATAGGCGCAACCACTGGCGGCGCGGCAGGGGACGGAGCGGCGGTCGGCTGTGCGGCCGCATCAACCCCCACCGGCCGACGCACGGGCGGGGCGTCGGCGGGAACCGCCGACGTCTTCTTGGGGCGCTGCAACCTCTTGATGAGCGGCTGCTCCACAGGGGATGAGTCGGTCATTGTCACAGCACGGTGGCCGGCAGGCGTCGGAACTGAGAGGGACGGCTGCGGCGGCACATCGCCGGTGTCCATAGGCGCAACCACTTGCGTCGCGGCAGGGGACGGGTCGGCAGGTGCCTGCGTGGCCGCATCGACCCCCGCCGGCCGGGGCACGGGGGGGGGCGGCGGCGGAAACCGCCGACGTCTTCTTGACGGCTCGCAGCTCATCGCGCAGCTGCTGGAGCTGGCGATGGACGGCCGTGAGCTCTTCTTTCAGCGCGGCCCGTTCGGCCGCAAAGGCGGCTTGGAAGCCGGCCATAGCGTGGTCGGTAGCGGCTTCAAGACGGCGCGGCTCGCACCCCACGCCGGAGCGGGGGGGCGGGGCGGCCGACGTGGTCGTGGACGCCGCCGCAGGACGTGGTGCGGCGGACAGACGGCGAAACTCCCGAAGGTAGCCGCAGCTACGCGAATTCGCGGCGTGCGACCCGCCACAATTCACGCACCTGCTGGTCGAACCACGAGGCTTCGTACAGCGGCGAGTGTCGTGAGCCGCCGCGCACTTCAAGCACGCGACGGCGTTCGTGCACTCCCGCGCGGCATGCCCCAGTTGCTGGCAATTGTAGCACTGGAGGCCCATCCGATGCTGCTGCGTTCGCCTGCGCCGTGGCGGACGTGGGCGGCGGCCGGTGAACCCCAACGCGTGGAGGAGAACTTCCAGTGCGGCGGCAAACTGCTGTACAGCCATAGCGTGACGTGCGCGGTGACAGTAGCAATGTGTCGCAGCGAGTCGAGCAGCGAATACTAACTCGGTATGCCGGGCGCCGCGCCCGGCGCACGCGCCAGCCCCCCTATATAGACTCTGGCCCGCCCTCCCCCCACCACGCGCAACCGAGGGCATATAAGCGCACCACGGTGGCTGGCGCGCGCCCGTGTCGTCAAGGCAGCACCCGACGCAGCACCTCGCCTCCACGCCGCTCCGCTACCGCTACCGCTATGGCCCGCACAAAGCAAACGGCCCGCAAGTCCACCGGCGGAAAGGCGCCGCGCAAACAGCTCGCCACCAAGGCGGCGAGGAAGAGCGCGCCCGCCACCGGCGGCGTCAAGAAGCCCCACCGCTACAGGCCGGGCACCGTCGCCCTGCGAGAAATCAGGCGCTACCAGAAGAGCACAGAGCTGCTCATCCGCAAGCTGCCATTCCAGCGCCTAGTGCGCGAGATCGCCCAGGACTTCAAGACCGACCTGCGCTTCCAGAGCTCCGCGGTCATGGCCCTGCAGGAGGCCAGCGAGGCCTACCTCGTCGGCCTCTTCGAAGACACCAACCTGTGCGCAATCCACGCCAAGCGCGTCACCATCATGCCCAAGGACATCCAGCTCGCGCGCCGCATCCGCGGCGAGCGCGCCTAAACACCGCGCCAGCCGCTGGGCACCGCCCACGCACGCAACAAACAAAACGGCCCTTTTCAGGGCCACTAACATCACTCCGTCGCGAGCAAACTTTGTCGGTCGCCTCTCGCCCCACAACCACAGAACGAAAGACAAAACACCACTTCCACTTCCCGTCCGTCCGCCACAGCCGCTCTCCTCTGCCAGCTTGCTGGCGCGCGCAACAATCAACATCATCCCTCCCCGGCGCGGCGCTCAAAGCGCACAATACCCATCGGCCGACGCCGTCAACCACACGGCCGGCCGACGCTTCGTTTCGAAAAGAAAAAAAAAAAAAAACAAAAACAAACAAAAAGCCAGGCACGTCCAACGCCACCGACCCTTTCCACATCTCAACGTCCCCCGCCCCCGTTGCAAGAACAAACACACACACACAAAAGACAAGACACATCCGAGAAGACGGCAGGCAGGCAAACCAAAGTATTCAAACAACATGACACAAAACCAACCGTCGGCCGGCCGCGACCAAAAAAAAAAAACGGCGACAATCAACCGCAACGACAAAACCGCTACCGCCGCCCGCACCCGCCACCGACCCCCCCGCAATCCAACCACCACGGCACGCAAACAGTGTCCACACACGGGCATACAGGAAACGCCAGACGACACAACCACACCGCAACACAAACACGACAATCAAAACCTTCCAGACGTGCTTTGATGGCCCTGAGAAGGGCCGTTTTGGGCCGCGCGTCTGTTGCGCGCCACTAGACGACGGGGACGGGGGGTGCGGACGACGGAGTCAACCGCCAACCCTTCCTTTCCCATTCCTCTCTTCTTCTCCTCTACTTCTTCTTCTTGGGCGAAGCCTTCGCCTTAGACGGCGTCGTCGCCTTCTTCGGGCGCGGCGCCTTCGGCTTCTTCGTCGGAACCTTGGCGGCCTTCTTCGCCTTCGACGGCGACTTGGCCTTGGCCGGCTTGGCAGCAGCCGCCTTCTTCGCACCGGCGGGAGCGGCCGACGCCGCAGACGCCTTCTTGGCGGCGCCCGCCTTCCGACCAGTCGCCGCCTTCACGCCACCAGCCTTCTTTGCGCCGGCCGCACGGGCGCCCTTCTTCTCCTTGCTGGCCGGAGCGGCGCGCTTCTTCTTGGCACCGCCGGCCCGAGCCTTGCCGCCCTCAGCCGCCCCGCCGCCGGCGCCGGCAAGCTTGAAAGAGCCGGACGCGCCCTTCCCCTTCGTCTGCACCAGCTCGCCCGCCACCACGGCCGACTTGAGGTACTTCTTGATAAACGGCGCCAGCTTCTCCGCGTCCAGCTTGTAGTGCGCGGCAATGTACTTCTTGATCGCCTGCAGCGACGATCCGCCGCGCTCCTTCAGACTCTTGATGGCGGCCGTCACCATCTCAGAGGTGCGCGGGTGCGCAGGCTTGGCGCGCGGCTTCTTCGCAGACGACGCAGACTTTGCCTTCTTCGTAGTGCCGGTGGCGGCGGGTGCCGCAGCAGTCTCGTTCGTAGCCGCCTGATCTGCCATTTCGACGACGCGCGTTAACACACAACACAGCGAGCAGCGAGAGCGAGAGGAGACACGCAGCGAGCGGAGCGCACAGCAGAGGAATAGCCGCCTCGCGCCACAGGCCCAGCCAGTGTCGCGGGCGGGCGCGGACGGCCGAGAGAGCGGCCGCCACTCTGCGCGCCGCCGCGCCGCGCCTCCCGCGCTTGCTACCCAGTTCGAGTTAGTCTTCCGTAGTGTGCAGACGTGCTACGCGTGCGCTGCCATGAGTTCGGCATCTAGCTCAGCGGAGGGTGTGGCGGATCGCCGTCCGGCGGAGCTCGCTTCGTCGGCGGCCCCATCCGGCCCCCCAACCATGACGACCCGGCAAAGGCGTAAGGGCAATGATCTATTGACGACCACAGCGAGGACTCTGGACATGGCAATGGATTATTCTACTGACGCGTCGTTGGACGACGACGCTACTCGCCCGTCGACGTCCCAGTTTCGACGGAAGCGCAGCGATCCTGGACCTGGACTGCCCCATGTGGCGCCCACTGAAGACGGCTTTCTTCGTCCGCCGAAAAAGAAGCAGGCGAAGACCAAGGCCCCGGCGGCCGCGCCTGTCGTGCCTGTAAGCAACAGGTTTGACGTCATCGACGATGGAGGTGTGGCGCCGCCGGCTAATGCGGCACCACAGCAGTCACAACACCACCACCAACAACAGCAGCAGCAGCAACCACGACAGCAGCAGCATAAAATTCCACCGATCGTCCTGCAATATCCGGACACTTATCTGAAGTTGTACGATTGGCTGACGCAACATCTGAAGCAGCCTTTCACAGCGAAGCAGGCTGGAGGCGATAAGTTAAAACTCACTGTCACGGCCACTGAAGACTACGTCACGGTTATGGACATGGTGGGCGCCGAGGGAATCCCGTGCTACACGTTTCCCACTGTTCGACCGCCCACTCTGAAGCTGATATTTCGAGGTATCGTCGATTCTCTTCCGAACGACAGACTCAAGGACGAATTGTCTGCATTGGGATTTGCGGCAACGGTCGTCGACTACCATCGGATGCCTGGCACGCAGCAGAAGTCAGGCCTCCGTGTGGTGGTTCTCCCGGACACACCAGAAAATCGTGATGTGTTTAAAGTCACCAGAATTTGTGCACTCTCCGTTTCTGTCGAGAAGCTGCGTAAGTCACGAGGAGTGACTCAGTGCTTCCGCTGTCAGGGCTTTAACCACGTGGCGCGGCTCTGCACAATGCCGTTTCTATGTGTGAAGTGTGGCGGCCCTCATGACAGCCGCCAGTGTCCCGTCCCCAAAGAAGAACCTGCAAAATGCGGACTGTGTGGCGGCAAGCACCCAGCCAGCTATCGTTCCTGCCAGAAACACAAAGATGCTAGTCGCCGACAGAGGGGTTTACCGCCTCTCAATGCCAAGACTAGACGTGCTGGGACCCATGTCGTCAGAAGCACACCTGCCAGCAGCAGATACACCGATGCACCGCGGCAGGAGCGCGTTCCACTGATGCAACGACGCGCCGCTTACGTCCTCCAGTCTCCGACGGCGGCGGATGTCTTGCGGGGCGACGCCTCTCCGGCGGCACCCCCACCAGCGGCATTTGAGATTGCCTCGGCGTCCTTTCCACCTCTTCGCGGCCGGCGCACCGACGACTTTGGACGTCCCCAACCGACCACTGCGGCAGCTGACGTCAACCAACTTCTGGCGCTCATGCAGACCATGATGACGGCCGTCACCGAGATGAGCCGAGCAATTCAAGCGCTCCCGGCAGTTCTTGCCACGACAGTTGAAGCGGCCATTCGTAGTTCGCTTCGAGCCACCAGCGACGTCGCACCTACTCACCATGCCTAGGCCCCGTCGCTATGAAGACCTCTGTATAGCCACCTATAATGCGGATGGCATTTACCACGACCTACTGGAGGTTCGCCAATTCTTAGAAGATGAGCATGTCGACATCTGCATGGTCAGCGAAACGCATCTGAAGCCGGGCCTGAGGGCTAATCTCGCGAATTATCTCTGCTATCGGAACGATCGCCCCACTCAAGGCGGCGGTACAGCCATCTACATCAAGAGGACGATCTCGCACTATGTTGTCCCGACGCCTCCTTTGCGGAAGATGGAAGCGACAGCTGTGGCCGTCGAGACTTCGGTCGGCACCGTCACCTTTGTGGCCGTCTACCGCCCACCTAAGCCGCATATTGACGTCGACGATGCGAAGGCTTTGTTGCGCCTTCCTGGGAAGCTGTTCCTCGCCGGTGACTTTAACGCAAAGCATGCAGCGTGGAACTCACTCACCACCACTTATGACGGTCGACGTCTCCTCCACGTCCTTGAGCAAGCTGATGCGCATGCTTGTGGGCCCGATGAACCGACATGCTACCCCTCCAGGGGCACTCCGGACGTCCTGGATATCGCAATCACCAAGGGCCTGAATCAGTTCATGACGGCAGAAGTGAGACATGCTCTCAATTCTAACCATCTGCCTGTCATTTTCCAGCTGAATGTCCATCTTCCTCCGCAGACGCCGCGGTGGAATCTGCGACGTACACGTTGGGATGGCTACCGGGAACGGCTCCCCCATCTGCTGGCATTCACTCCACCGGATGCGCCCGTCGATGTTGCCGCGGCGGAGTTCACCACTGCTGTTACCACGGCCCTCCGGCAGTCCACGCCACAGGCCGGTCAGCGGCAGCCACTTCGTCCAGGGTTACCTCATGAGATCCTGGACCTTATCCGTCTTCGCAATCGTCTCTGCAAAGACTGGCGTCTCACCAGGGATCCGGACCTTAAGAGACGTATCAACCAACTTCGGCGCGACGTCAAGGCCGCCCTCATCGCCCACAGGAACCAGCAGTGGGCCTCGAAACTCGAGGCCTTTACGCCGGATGCCAATCATTGGGACACGGTTCGATTCTTCACTAAACGTCGGACGACTGTTCCTCCATTGGACGCCCCAGCTGGACTCGTCTACACCCCTGAGGACAAGGCCAACGCACTCGCCGATGTATTTGAAGCTAACTTCGTCCCTGTGAATGACCCGATAGACGTCCATCACGTTCAGCGCGTGGAAGCGGAAGTCCGGCACTACCTGGACCAACCTGCTGCTGTCGGTGAGGACCAAATTCCGCCCGTTACGACGGACGAAGTTCGGACGTGCATCGCTGGCCTGAACACCACCAAGGCGCCGGGGGCAGATGACATACCCAACCGAGCCCTGAAGGAACTTCCTCCAGCAGCCTATGTCTGGCTGGCTGCGGTTTTTAACAACATATTCCGGGCGCTGACGTATCCCGAGGCATGGAAACGGGCTGCAGTTATCCCCGTTCCAAAACCGGGGAAGAACAGGAAGGAACCGGCCAGTTATCGACCTATCAGCCTCCTCCCTCATATCAGTAAGGTCTTCGAACGGCTGCTGCTACGACGAATCCGCACCATAATGGACCAACGGAGGCTCCTCCCGCCGGAGCAGTTTGGGTTTCGACGCGGCCACTCCACCGAACAACAGGTGATCCGCGTCGTCGAAGACATCACCCTCGCCTTTAATAACCGGGAATACTGTGGGGCCGTATTCCTCGACATCTCCAAGGCATTCGACAGCGTCTGGCATCAGGGGCTTCTCTGGAAATTGATGCAGCACGGCTTTCCCCGATCGATGGTACAGCTGCTCGCCTCCTACCTCCGAGGGCGAACCTTTTCTGTTCGCGTTGCCAACTCCTGTTCGACTCTCCGGAACATCGACGCTGGCGTCCCTCAGGGATCCGTCCTTGGGCCGATCCTTTACTGCCTCTTTACGTCGGACATCCCCACCTCCCCCAGGGTGGAAAAAGCTATATACGCTGACGACACCGCCATCTACACCCGCAGCCGCTGGCCTCAGGCCATGCACCGTCGGCTTCAGGAAGCCTGTTCCGACCTTGAAGGATGGTCCCGCAAATGGCGGATCCGCTTCAACGCACAGAAGAGCCAGGCCGTCATCTTTACCAGGAGAAGACCGCCGCAAGTGCCGGAACTTCGGTTATTCGGCGAAGTCATCGCGTGGCTGCCCTCAGTGACGTATCTCGGTGTCGTGCTGGATCGTCAGCTCATCTGGCAACAGCATGTCACGGCCACCCGCCGGAAAGTGGACCAGCGCCTGGGAGCCCTTTACCCGCTGCTTAATGAAGGCTCCTCACTGTCGGTTGCGAATGGCCTCCTCATCTACAGGCTGTTCGTACGGCCGATTATGGACTATGCCTGCGTCGCCTGGGGCAATGCTGCCACCCGCCACATTCAACGACTTCAAGCGCTGGAGAATAAGGCGTTCCGAAGAATCCTCCACGTGCACCCGCAGTTCCCGTCTCGTTACGTACACGACGCTCTGCAGGAACCTGAGGTCCTTCGCAGATTTCAACAAAAAGCCAGACGCCTGTATCACAAAGCCGTGGTCTCGGAGAACCCACTCATACGGAACATCGGAGTCCCGTCAGATGTTCGGGACACATACCAACGACCAGTCGCACTGCTTAACAGGTAACGCACCTGGCAGTGTCCAACCCACAGAAGTCCAATTCCATTTGATTCTCTAATCCGCCAATAAAGAAGACATTTTCCTCCACCTGAAGTTCCTTCTCCCATACCCAGACTTAGTAGTCAATGCCTTCGGGTAAATACTACATTCCCTCAACCCTGCCGGTAGTTTAGATGATGCGGACCGGTGCGCTTGCTACCAGTGCCGACTGAGATGTCGCATAGTGCGGACGGGGTGCTAGCGCGCGCGCGAGATGCGAGCGATCACGTGCCGGCCGGCCGCGGTCCGATGGGGCTTGCCCCATCGGCCGCCCCGCCACCAGCCGGCACACCTGCGATGACAACTCGACCCGGCGCGAGGGGAAGTAGTAGTACCCTTGCGCCGGAGATGCCTACGGACACCGAGATGGATTTTACGCCGGAATTGCCTGAAGATGAAGATAACACGGTGCACGCTGAAGAGTTGAGAGACGGAAAGCACCATAGAAGACGAGACGGCGAGTACTCTAATGACGAGCAGCGAGCACAGGCGAGCACAAGCGGTGCTGACTTCCAGCTGCCGCCTAGAAAGAAGCAAGCACGACTACAACCAGTCATAGTCGCAAGAGAGTTAAACACGTCAAACAGATACCAACCTCTCCAAGGGACGGGGGCAACACTGAATGCAGCAACAGCTGACCTCATAGAAAGACAACAGCTCAGAGAAGCGCAACAGCGCGCGCAAAATGAGCAAGAAAGAAGACAAGAAAACGAGACAATGGAAGCAGACCAACCGGCTGCGCCACAACAGCCAGCCCGTACGGCACACCAGAAGATTCCACCAATAGTCATCCGCTACAAGGAATCGTACAAAACATTACATACATGGCTTAAACAGCACTGCAAAGCATCTTTTACAGTCAAGCAGACCGGCGAGGAAACGCTCAAACTTATCCTGAACACTACAGAGGATTATGTAAAAGTCGTTGGCAAACTTGGGGAAGACGGCATACCAATGTATACCACACCAGCAGTCAGACCACCGACATTGAAGACGCTGATCAAAGGAATCCCCGTGTCGCTAACACACGCGGAGGTAAAAGAAGAATTGGAAGACCTCGGATACGTAGCGACACTTATCGAACACCACCGTATGCCAGGAACAAACCAGATGACAGGACATCGGGTGGTCATACTGTCTGACACGCCCGACCACCGCAGCATCTTTCAGTTGACAAGAATATACGACCTATCAATCAAGGTTGAACGCCTGCGCCGCTCGCGCGGCCACGTACAATGCTTCAGATGCCAAGGCTTCAATCACGTGGCACGATACTGTACCATGCCGCCTGTCTGCGTAAAATGCGGCGCGGAACACGACAGCCGAGAATGCAACAGACCAAAAGAAGACGCACCAACCTGTGGACTATGCGGCGGGGCACATCCTGCGAATTATCGCACCTGCCCTAGACACAAGGAAGCCAGTAGAAGATTCCGTGGCTTGCCACCAATGAAGCCTTCTGTTCGGCGGCAACGACCGCCACCACCTCCAACGCCGATCACGGACCAGCGAAGCTGGCCCACACCCATGCAGCATCGGGCAAATCGCCTACGAGCAGACCTCTCTGCGGCAGACGCACTGAAGCAGGGCCTCCCGCCCACCGCGCCACCGCCACCACCACCAGCACCACAACGACAGGCAGCACCGACAATACACCGACAACAGCCACCTCCAGCGCCGCGACTGCCACCACCTACGCCTGACCAGCCTGACATCTACGTCCTGCTCACGCAGATTGCCTCAACACTTGCGGAAGTGAGCAAAACTCTTGCACAACTCCCGCACACCATCGCTGCTACCATTGAAGCAACGATCAGCAGAGCCTTGCCGGCAGCCACAGCAGTTACATCACAGCAACATGCCTAGAGCGCCACAGATTGAAGAGCTACGCATTATGGCGTACAACGCGGATAACCTGACCCACGACATCCCAGAGCTGCAGCAATTCTTGACCGACCACAACATTGACATATGCATGGTGAACGAGACATTCCTGAAGCCCGGCATCCGCTCAAACATACCTAACTACAACTGCTATCGGACGGATCGACCGACGCACGGAGGAGGCACCGCCATTTTCATACGCCGCTCCATCATCCATCACGAAGTTCAGCCACCCATCACCCGCCACATTGAAGCCACCGCCGTTTCTGTGCAGACGCAAACCGGACCCATTACGTTCATCTCCGTATATCGCAGCCCACGACAACTACTGGACCTGGACGACGCGCGAGAACTGCTCCGAGCGCCCGGACGACTATTCATCGCAGGAGACCTGAACTCGAAACATGCGGCCTGGAACTCCTTGACGACGAATATGAGCGGTCGCCTTCTTCTACAGGCCACAGAAGAGGCAAACGCGTATGTTTGCGGACCGGAAGAACCGACATGCTACCCATCGCGCGGTCGCCCAGACGTCATCGATATATCCATAACGAAGGGCATCCCTCAGTTTATGACCGCAGAAGTCATCCACGCGCTTAATTCTAACCATCTTCCAGTCATCTTCTACCTTCATACCGCACCTGAACATCACACCGGCCGCCTCAACCTCAGACGCACAAACTGGGACGCATTCCGAGAGGAAGTCACCTTCTCTGTGGACGAACTGCACGGCGACGAGGACATCACAGAAGACTCCATCACCACATTCACGGACTCCATCACAGAAGCCCTCACTCATGCCACACCACCACCGAGAGCACCGCATCTGCCAACTCCGGGACTGCCGCCAGGAATTCTCGCCTCAATCCGACACCGGAATCGCCTCAACCGAGAATGGCGCATCACGTGAGATCCGCACCTCAAGCAGCTAATTAATCGATTACGAAGAGACATCAAAGCCGCCATAGTCACCCACAGAAATCAACAATGGGCTGCCAAACTCCGAGCATTCACACCGGACCCAAAACACTGGCATATGATACGCTTCTTCACAAACCGCAGGACGACAACCCCACCGCTCCAACATCAAGACAGAACAGCCTACCGACCAGAAGACAAGGCCAACATGCTGGCAGATACATTTGAAGCTAATTTCCAACCACTGAACGACAGGACTGACCCGGAACGTATCGCAATCATCGAAAGGGAAGCAGACGCCATACTCCATCATCAAGACGACGAAGACGACGACGCAGAAGACGATCTCATTCCACCCATCAGCGCAGAAGAAGTACAGGCTGGCATCCGGGCGTTACCCTCGAACAAAGCACCCGGCGCAGACGACATCCAAGGACGTGTCTTGAAGCAACTGCCCTGGACAGCGATCGTGCGACTCGCAGCCATTTTCAACTGGATCATCGCCACCGCCACATATCCATCACAATGGAAGCACTCCATAGTCACAGCAGTACCTAAACCGGGAAAGGATCGCCATCACCCGCAGAATTATCGTCCCATAAGCCTCCTGCCGCACATCAGCAAGCTATTTGAACGCATTCTCCTGCCAAGGCTACAAAATATCATCAATAGAAACGAAGTGCTACCGCAAGAACAATTTGGATTCCGCAGCGGACACAGTACGACGCAGCAGATACTTCGAGCTGTGGAATACATCACGGAAGCATTCAACAAGAAGGAATTCTGCGGCGCCGTACTGCTGGACGTCACCAAAGCTTTTGATACCGTCTGGCACAAAGGCCTCATCTGGAAACTTAACAGACTACAATTTCCGAAGCCATACATTCGTCTCATAGCATCATACCTGAAGAATCGCACGTTCGCTGTCCGGGTTGACAACTCACTGTCAACAAATCGCCCTATAAACGCCGGAGTGCCGCAAGGATCTGTCCTTGGGCCAGTCCTGTACTCAATCTTCACCTCTGACATCCCATCGCAGCCGAGGGTGGAAAAGGCCATCTACGCAGACGACACAATGATCTTCACGCGAAGCAGATGGAGAGAAGTCCTCGTGCCTCGCCTTCAGAGCTCTCTTAACGCCCTTGAGCAATGGGCTGCCAAGTGGCGCATCAGTTTCAACCCTGCCAAGACCCAAGCCGTCATTTTCACGCGACGTAAGACCATGCCTGCACGCCATCTCAGACTTTACGACGTAGAACTACCGTGGGACACCTCCGCCAAATACCTGGGAGTCATCTTGGACAAACGACTGACGTGGAAACTCCACATAGAAGACGTAAGAGCGAAAGTAAACCAGAGAATAGGGGCTTTATACCCCCTTATCAACGAAGACTCGGACCTCTCAATAGAAAATGGAATTTTAATCTTCAGAATGTACATCAGGCCACTCATGGATTACGCCGCCGAAGTTTGGGGAGGTGCAGCAAAAACGCATATCCAGCGACTCCAGTCTCTCCAAAACAAAATTCTCCGACGCATCTTTCACGTCCATTCACAGTTTCCGCACCGCTATCTCCAAGAAGCTGCAGAAGAACCTGAAGTAATGCAACGACACCAAGACCTGGCAAGAAGATTTTACAGCAAGACACAAGAAGCAGACAACCCACTCATAAGAGCATTAGGCGCACCGCAAAATCCGCGAGATAAATACAAGAGACCTATAGCACTACTGGACCGATAAAAACGACGCAACAACAAGACGAACAAATACAGCTGTGAAATGCTCAGAAGAAACGAAACATTGACGAAAACTCCGTAACGCTTTAATGCAAAGAAGTTCAACCCCCGTCCCACACACACACAAGATACACACAAAATAAAGAAGCACAGACCCCACACGCCAACCCCAGAAGAAGCAGGCAATGCTTAACAAGTAAATCCTGCGCCACATAGCTAATAAGTAGCCATAAGAAGGTGGACGGAGCGCTTGCTACCGCCCAACGTCCGACAGCCTGTGCGGAGCAGCCCCACACCTGCGCCACAACCACCCGCGCCTTTCAAACCACCGAGGATGGGGCTACACACAGCCACACCACAGCCGCCAACCAGTCGCCACGGCAGCGCCGCAAACCACGGCCAAACTGCAGCCACCGCGCGCTACAGCCTGGGTCGGCCCGCCGAGAATCGCCGCCCACGCCCAAATGCCGCCCCCACAGCCCCAGCCGGCGACCGGCCACAATGGCCAAACCTTCGGCAAAAGCCCCACACCGTCGCCGCGGCAGCCCGGCCAGCGCGGCCGGCGCCACAGCCACACAAGCGGAGGCGTGCGGCGATGACGGCCGTGCAAACGCACCTCCGCCGCCCCATCGCCCTCCCACCGTTTCCCGATCGGCCCGCAGCCGTCGGGCCACGTCCTCCTCCTCTCGCCCGCCAACATTCACAGCCCTTTCGTTCGTTTCCCAACAATTTCAATTGTGCCCGCCGCAAAAAACGGGCGCCGCCTGCAAAGCAACATGCTCCGCCGGAGCGCCCCTCGCCGCTTACGAGCCAACCCCTCGCCCGAGGCAAACCCGAAATCCGCAACTACAGACCAACCCAATCTGCCGTCAGCACACACGACAGCCAACATCACGCGTTACGAGTTAGACATTAGGTTCACACGTCTCGGTTAGGTTCGGTGGACGTGGGTTAGGTTAAGGGCACTTGGGTTAGGTTACGCATTCAAAACACACGTCAGGCGTCAGAGGTTACGTTAGGTTAGGTTAGGTTAAGGCCACTTGGGTTAGGTTAAGCGTCAAACTTAGGTTAAGCATTCAAACACACGTCGGGCGTCAGAGGTTAGGTTAGGTTAGGTTAGGTTAAGGCCACTTGGGTTAGGTTAAGCCTCAAAACTTAGGTTAAGCATTCAAACACACGTCGGGCGTCAGGTGGCCGCAGCAGCCGCACCTACCTACCCACCCACCTCACGGCCGGACAGCTTGGCTTACTTGGCGCTGAGGCTGACCTCACCGCACCTCACCTCACCTCGCGCTACGCAACGCTACAGGTTCGGTTCGGTTCGCTCAGCTTAGGCTTAGAGCTTAAGCGCCGAGGTCGGATTACGACGTTGGTTCACCTTCGGGCGCCACACTTTGGGTGTAAAGGTCGCGTCGGGTCGTCGGCACGCCGCAAAAACAAAAGCGAAGCCACAGACAACGCCGACAAACGGGCAGCACGGCCACGACCAGATACCGAGCGCGAACGAGACACACGGACCACCCACCGGCCAAAGGGCACCAAACAACAAACCAGAGAGCACCACGTGTCGACCAGAGCAACCCGCCGCTCACGCGACGTGGCTGGCTGGCACCGAAGGGCCGCCGCAACTGCGCTTTCCGCGCCGGGCCGGATGCACGTGCGGCAACACCACCACCGCACACAGCCGCTGTTCAACGTCAACCAACAACACGCCGCGGTCGCAGCCTCAACGCCAGCACACGTTTGCACCACCATTCACACGCACCGCACAAACAGCTGTCGCCGACAACACAAACACACCGCAACGACGCCGCCGCCTCTACTTGTGCCGGCCACCCACCCCACCGACGGCGCACCTGTCGCCGGCCGGCAGTCGACACGGGAAACGCACACCGCCACTTCGCTCGCGCGCACGCCACCAACCAGTCGTCGTCTCCAAAACAACAAACAAACATAGGGCAGGCAACAAATCGCCTCGCACGAACCGTCCACAAAACTATCAAAGCACAGCCTCTGGCTAACGGCCACGACGCAGCGGCACGCTGCTCCTTTCCCCGCCCCACTCGATTCACGAAGGCACGCGACACCGCCAACGACGGCCTCGCTTCCCGCAACCGACACCTTTCCGCCACTACGCACAGCCGCACCCGACGCCCGTGGCAACGACACAACTACTGCACTATCCACCGCCGCCTCCCCCTTCCCGTCGTACACACACACACAGCCAGCCAGCCAGCCAAAACCACACCAACGACCCAAACATGCACGTGCAACGGCACACCCCAACCAGTCAACGTCGACAACCACACGCACGGCTCGAAACCGGCGCCCTTCCACGTTGCCATCAAGCTACACACAAGACACAAGGGACCAACAACAGCAAGCCTGCCCGCCCGCCCGCCCGCCCCACTCTCACGCCGCAAAAAAGCACACCGAAACCGCCAAACGCACATTCCCATCGCACCGACACCGACCGGCTCGCTACCACCACACCTCTCGGCAGCCGTTTCGCAAACATGACACGGCGCGACATGACATCACGACCAACTCAACTCTCCTCTCCCGACGCCTTCGGCCGGAGCACAACGCCGCCAATTCGCCACACACACACAGTCACACAGTCGACAGGCGCCCGCCCGCCCTCCCTCCCTGCACGACGCCGCGCAGCAAAGGCGCCCGCAAACACATACCTCTCCTCTCTCTCGGCCGCCCGACGCGCCAACCGCCACACCGCCAGCCACTCGCAATTGTGCACTGCCGCCAGCCACACGTCCAACACGCCGCGCCGCCTCCGGCCACCCGCCAGGGGGCGCTCACGTCCGCGACAACAGCGCGGCCCGCCGGGCCAAACCGAACCGAGCCGCCCGCCGCTGCTCTGCACATCTTCCTGCGCGCATCAACAAAACGAGGCAAGCGAGCACACCCCGTCACAACGCCACATCACGCAAATGCCGTGCCGACCTCTTGTGTCTACCGCCTAAATTGCACTCACTCACCAGCCGCCCCTTCTTCTTCCTACCTATCTATCTATCTATCTATCTGTGCGTCTGTGTCGGTCCGCGCGTGACGCCTCTCAACATCCGCCGTCGCCGTCCCCGTCCCCGTTTCCGCCCCAATGCCATCGTCGCGCCGCCTCCTCCTCCGCCCCTGTCCGGCCCGCACCACACCATACACCGCTGCTTGTCCCGGCCGTTGCCACCAAAGGCGCCTACCGCAAACGCGCCACGCCGCAGCCCCCGTGCGTGCATCTCCGTGCCGACGCTGCCTCTCTGCCCTCCCGCACGCACTCGACCGACCGACCGACATGCACTGCGTCGACGGCCTCGACAACACAGTCTCTGGCTCCGCACTGCGTCTTCCGGTACGCGCGCTGAAACACGTATGTACTCATTACCAGCGATGGCGAGGCACGACACAATCTCTGACCAGAGCGTTTCTTATCGTCGCTAGTCTGCGCCACACGACACTAGTAGCACGTAGCGGGTCGGCAGGAACAGTTGTCATCTATATGTGGCGGGTCGGGAGAGGTAGTAGTCAGTCGACAGTATCAGCGAGTGGACGGTTGTACTGAGCGGGCGGCGGCGTGCTCTTCTCGCGACTCTGGTCTCCGTTCGGGACGATGCATATTGTTATTACAGGTAAGGTAATGAAGCTGCATTGCGCAAATCTAATACTGTATGTCAATTGTAACTATTTTCTTCACAACAAAATGCCCCAATAATACTTTGTTTCCAAACAAACTTTTTTAAAGTACAACCATTCATTTCCATTTAAAGAATATTTCCTACGCATTTCCTCCAACAATCAAAATTAAATGTGAGCCGGCATTCATTGCACGACGCTGTGTACAGGTATCGACAGTTAAGAGCACATATAGATGCAGTTTGTTTTTTTTCTCTTTTGTCTCTTTTTTGTTTTTGTTTTGTTTTTTTTTTTGACGTAACGATCTTTTGCTCTTCTTATTCTAATTTGTACGTACGCTGTTTGTTTAGATTTTTATATTGGTCATGCCACGTAGCGCTCCGCGTGAAAATCACTGCCTGTGCTGTGTGCAGTCTGTGGCTAGTTTGCATTGTTGTCATGAACTGCTATAGCTGGATGTGAACAGCGCGTAGCGTTGCGCAGTTAGGGGTGAGCCGCCAGCACTGGTGCATGTGCGGACAGAGATGGCGGACTTTTCAAATTACATATATTATGACTGGTGATGATATTAAGGGTAAATACATTGTTTGTTGTTCTCTATTAAACATCTTTACTTTGCTAACTATCCCTATCGGTAGTTAGTGCCCTCCGTGGTTTGGAATCTCTTATTTTAGCTGGCAGCAGTGGTGCTCGCTGTATTGCAGTAGTTCGAGTAATGAAGATTTTTGTGAGGTAAGTGATTTCCGACAGGTGTACTTTAATGTTACTCAGGGCCATTCTTTTGCAGGGATCTTTGATAGTCAGATTGCGTTGCGCTCAAAATATTGTGTGTCAGTTTAAGCACAGTTTTGTATACATTGTTGTTCAAAGGGAGACGTTTCAGAATACACAGGGCCGAAGGTCAGCCAGCGCTGCCCTTACAACGTTTAGCGGGTTTTCAATTATGTCTGTTGAGATGTTCATGGTTCATTATTTCCATTCATCATATTATCGCGAGTTTCTCATCAATCTTCGTTCGTTCATTTTCTAGGGACGTTAACAACATTCTGGCACACTTTTATCATCATTCACTCACTCACTCACTCACTTACTTACGACTATTTGTGCGGGGAGGTTACACTTGGGTCCATTTCCATTTCCATTTCCATTTCCATTCAATGTTGATAGACCTTTCTTTTTTTTGTTTTTTTTTTTTTTTTGTTGTTGTTGTTTTGTTGCTGGCAGGTTACAAAAGGCCTCACTTTATGTTGGTTGCAGCAGCGTTTTTCTCCTTCTTCTAGTGTTTTCCCCGCCCCTCCCGCATCCGTCGGTCTCACCACGTTCACTGACAGCCGCGTCTGCGGCTACACCACAACGGCCCCCTCCCGGCAACCCATTCGTTTTCTCTTCTTTTGCACAAAAACAACGCCGCACGCGCCAGCCGAGCGCAGCGCAAGCCACCCACACCGCGCCCCTCCCCGTCTTTATAGCCTCCGCGTCTTGTTTTCTTCGTTTGCCCCCTCCCATCTCCCGAATGCCATGCCATGCCAGCAGCGTTACGCGTGCCCCTCCCCTGTCCACACACTACCGCGAAACGAACAGCCTTTCCGGGCCACATGCAGGGCACGCCCACCGCCATTCCCGGACGCAATTCTCAAAACAACACACACACACACACACACACACACACAATGGCTTTGCACACGAACATAGACGGCACGGGCACTGTCGTACATTCTTCCTCAGAACCATCTCAACGAACGTTACGTTACGTTACACACACATCCGGGAAAGCAAAGCAACGCAACGCACAATTCAGCCGTCAAAGGTAACGTTCACCACGGCAGACACTTGCCGCCGCGCCGTTACACGCATTTCAGTGCGGCTACAATACACCTCCGACACGGCAACGTTCCGTTGCTCTACACTGCGTTTCTCCGTTTTGTTTGGTTTTTTTTCCGTTTTCTCTCTCTCTCTCTCTCTCTCTCTCTCTCTATATTTTTGTTTTTTTTTTTTTTTTTCCCCTCTGTCCTTTCCTCCACCATTCTCTCCTCACGTTCTGCCCAGACATTCGACCGATCAGAGGTTCGTTCACCTTTCGGTAACCGTTCTCAGCGCGACGGTGTACCAACGGTATGACGGTATGACGGGTGTTCAAGACGTCCGGTGTACCGCGCCGATCGACAGTTTCCCAGAGGCGACGGATCGGACCACATCACCGACATACACACAAACACGTGTACGCACATTCGCCAAAGCGACCGTCGTCTTCTAGCGTCGCGCTTACTCTACTGTACTGCACTGGACACGCGAGCATGCATCTTCAATGACGACGTCGGTGTGCGTGCGTCGTACGCACACAAGCAGACACAGTCAGTCAGACACGACTATCGAAATCAGAGTCGGGGGAAAGGTACATATCATCGTGCGTGTCGCCCGTACAATGCAATACACAGTGGTGTCTCAATGCGCGTTCACATTCAAACGTCACTCACACGCCTCCACGCTCCATTTACAGACACATTTCACCCTCGCCATATATGGCGTGCAAACCGACCCGCAAACGGCCGTCGTTACACACTGACATTCCCAACAATCGCGTTTCGTTTCCACCCGTCACGTAACTAACCGGCACCTCCATCCAAAGGGCACATCACCGATCGCACTTCCCCACCCCCCTCGCAGACAACGAGTTGTGCGCACGTGCCTCCATTCCACGTCACACCGTGGCCGTACCCCGCAACACGCGACGCGCCCCCTAAACAATCAAATTATTCATCGCATCGGCCACCCCACCCCGTCGCGTCGCAACCAAAGCGGTAGCTATTGCCGCCGTCCACCCACTCACACACAAAACAAAACAAAAACAACAACAATTCCGCCCTTCCCGCAAAGGCCATTTGGTGGCCCTGAAAAGGGCCGTTTTGCCGCTCTCGCAACGGAGGATCTCCTTCCATTCCAGAGCCACCTCCTTACTTGGAGCTCGTGTACTTGGTCACCGCCTTCGTGCCCTCGCTCACGGCGTGCTTGGCCAGCTCGCCAGGCAGCAACAGCCGCACAGCGGTCTGGATCTCGCGGGACGTGATGGTCGAGCGCTTGTTGTAGTGCGCCAGGCGAGACGCCTCGGCCGCGATGCGCTCGAAAATGTCGTTCACGAAGCTGTTCATGATGCTCATCGCCTTCGACGAGATGCCCGTGTCAGGGTGCACCTGCTTCAGCACCTTGTAGATGTAGATGGCATAGCTCTCCTTCCTCTTGCGCTTCTTCTTCTTGTCGCCCTTCGAAATGTTCTTCTGCGCCTTGCCAGCCTTCTTGGCGGCCTTCCCGCTAGTCTTGGGCGGCATCGCAAACAAACAAGAACGTACGGCAGCAACACCAGCAGCAAGCGCTCCGCTCTAGTCAGCGTCTCCCCACACAGTGGCACCCAGCGAAGTGAAATGGCTGGGTCTATATAGACCCTTGATGTGTCTGAAGAGCCAGCGTCCTTGAAAACGCTCTGTCTTACGAATTGGAACTTAGTGGTGCGTATTGGGGGTTATGTGGTAATGGTTAGGGGTCGTTTCTCCCCTGGGTTGATGATGTTAGTGGAGGCGGCAGTGATGATGATGTAAGTGTATGTTTGAGTGTGGTTTTATATGACTATCGCCTGAATTGGCGATGGATTGTGGTGATTGGTGCTCTCTGATCAGGGTTTTCGTCCCTTCCCAGAGAGTTGATGAGTTGGTGTGGTGATGCGTTTGATGATAGGTAGAAGTTTAATGATTTTTGTTTAATGATATGATAGAATGAGGGCTGTCCTAACATTGCTCTGATCTCCTCATTGCTCGAGTACCACGGAGCGTCTGCAACGATTCGGAAGGCTTTGTTTTGGATGATCTCCAACTGTTTGAGATTGGTATCTGCTGCCATACTCCACGCTTCTGAACCGTAGAGCATGGCTGGGAGAATGATCGTTTTCCAAATTTTGAGCTTGGCAGGTACTGTGAGTCCCCTGCCTTTAAGGAGTGGGTATAGCTGAAAGAGCCGGGCAGAGCCCTTGTTTCTGGCCTCTTTGATGTGGTGCATAAATGTCAGATTCTTATCCAGTTTTAGCCCAAGGTATGTAATTACTTCTTTCCAGGGTAGTACCTGGTCGTCGTGTGAGATGTTCAGTATGGGGCGTTTTATTTTGTGGCTGAATAATATGGTCTGGCATTTGTCTGCGTTGATTTTTATCTTCCACAGATTGCACCACTTTGTCACTTTGTCTAGGTGTCGTTGTAGGCGATAGGCTAGATAGTTGATGTTCCTGCCACTGTGGTATAATGCAGTGTCATCTGCATATAGGGCGATGTTACCGCCCGGCTCCTTCGGCAGATCATTTGTGTACAGTAGATATAGGAGGGGGCCAAGCACAGATCCCTGTGGGACACCTGCTTCTATTTGTTTTAGTTCGCTGTTTGCTCGATCTACTGTAGAGTAAAATTTCCTTTCCACCAGGAACGATTGAACTATTTTAAGCAGGTGAAGTGGGCAATTCATCTTTGACAGTTTGTATAGCAGGCCGCCATGCCAAACCCGGTCAAACGCCTTTTCAATGTCCAGGAAAATGGCAGCTGTGCTATTGCCCTGTCTCTTCTCTGTGCAGATGTGCTCCACCAGACGAATGGCTTGTTGCGTTGTGCTATGCCCAGCACGAAAACCAAATTGTTCGGGAATAAGGATATTGTTGGCAGATAGGAATTGTAGTAGAGAGTTTTGGATGAGGATTTCAAGTAGCTTAGACAGGTGGTTGAGCAGGGAGATTGGTCGATAGTTTTGAGGGAATAGGTGATCTTTATTTGGTTTAGGGATTGAAATTACTTTAGCAACCTTCCAGGTTGAAGGGAAATATTGTGCTGTAAGACAGTTATTTAGGATGGCAGTGAGATGGGAGATTGCAGGATCGGGGAGGGCCTTAAGGAAGGATGGTTTGATGTTGTCAGGACCAGGGGCTTTTGTAGTGCCGATTCGCCTGATGATAGCTGCAACTACACGCTCGCTGGTCAGTTCGAAGGTCGAGTCGGACCTGGCGCGAAGTCTACGATGGAGGTGTCGTTCTACCCGCTGTTCCAGGGCATCTACTTCGTCCTCGTCGTCCTCTATGACATTCTCCTGGAATTGGAGCTCGAGGGTGTTTGACATGGCAGTCGCTTTGTCCTCTGGCGTGTACACCAAGCCGTTCTGCCCGTGTAGGGGTCTGTTGGCTTTGTGGGGTTGCCGCCTAGCTTTTATTATCCCCCAGAACTTTTCAGGGTTTCTCTCAGCTGCCTGGAGACTTTGTTCCCACCTGGAACACCTCAGGAGTTTCAGTCTGGTCTGAATTTCATGGGCCATTTGATTCATACGTCTCCTATCCTGGGGGTCCCGGTAGGTCTGCCATCTTTTGCGCGTGCGGTTTTTATCTGAGATTAATTGTGCTAGTTCTGGGGGCAGGTTGGATCGCCCATAGTTATGTGTGATTTTGGTGGTGGCAGCCTTTCCACATGCCTTGATAATGTTGGTAAATTCCTCAACTGCATGGTCAATTTCCACATGGGTTGGCATGTCTGGCGCATGGTCTGGGATGTGAAAGGCGACCAGTCGCTTGTACCTTTCCCAGTCAGTGTACACCGTTGTGTGTGTTCTGTTGGTGGGTACTTCCTGATCTCCCTCAAATCTGAGTACCACGGGGCTGTGATCAGAGTTTAGACTGTTGACAACTTCTGTGGTGGTTGCCAGATTGATATTTTTTAACAGAAATATGTCCAGAATGTCCGGTCGACACCTCGAATCATACGGGAAGTGAGTGGGCTCGTCTGGAGAGACGACCCGCACTGCCGGATGGTTATCGAGGTATCTTAATAACCGGTTTCCACTGGTGTTCGTGGAGCGGCAACCCCATGCCCTGTGCTTGGCGTTCAGGTCCCCTCCTACTATTGTGTTCTGACTGCCATTCAGAAGACCGTCCAGGTCGTGAGGAAATAGTGTCGTGCTTGGCGGATGGTATACTGCCACCAGGTGAGTGGGGCGGTTGTTGAGAACAACTTCCACCGCTGTTGCCTCTGTGTTAATGAGTCTTGGCACAGGTACCTGACGATGGCATATGCGCCGTTTTATCAGGATACCTGTACCGCCACCTTGTCTGTTAGGACGGTCCGTCCTAATTAGTTGGTAGTTTCGGACGTGAAAGGTGTCGTCTGGCGTTAGATGTGTCTCACTGAGGAGAGCTACATCTATTCCATGATCATCCAAGAACATCTCAAGCTCATACCTGTCGTGATAGATGCCATCTGCATTCCAGATGGCGATGGTGATATGCTGCCTCTCAGCTTCATTTGCCATTGGAGAGCAGCGGTAGGATGTTGGTGGCAAGTATTGAGATTGTAGAGATGAGGTCAGGGGCTGCTGCTATTTTGGTGCATAGCTGGGTTATGCCTTCTAGGAAGGCTGGTGAAATGAGGGACTTTATTAACGCCCAAATCTTAGAGAGCAACTGTAGTGGCTGTTCCTGTTCGACCTGAACGGAACGTTCCTGTGCAGTGGTCTGGCCACTGACGATGTCAATAGTGTTGTTGGTATCTGCTGGTGCAGTTGTGGCTTGGACGGATTCGGCGGGTATGGCTTGAGCTGGTATGGCTCTTGGTGGTTGTACATTTGTGGCTTTTGATGTTGAGGGCAGTGGTGTTGTCTCTGCCTTCTCTGTTTCAGGTTGGGTTGGGGAGGGGAGGGGTATGTGTTGTGGGGTAGAGACAACCTGGGGGGGTGAGGTTCTTTTAATAGGCAGAGTTGCCTTGAGGGGGGATCGTTGCGGCTTTGGTTTAGTGGTATTTGGGGGGGGAGGAGTGCGCCCAGTTTTTACAACCTCGGCTAAAGTCCTGTTGCCAGTAGGGCTTTCTACGTGGCGTGGTTGATGTTGTGGAGCAGGTGGTTGTGTACCCTGTTGGGGTTGGGCAGGGTTTGGAGGGCTTGTGGTTTCTGCTCTGGCAGGTGTCGGGGATGGTGGGGGGCTTACTGCTTCCACGGGGGGAGCTGGAGGGGGGTTGGGGTTTCTCAGTGGCATTCTGGGAAGTGGTTCCTGCCTTGTGGGAGCTGATGCTCGCTGGCGCTCCCACGCCTGGACGATCTTCAGTCTTTCTGGGCAGCCCCTGAAGGAGGCTGGATGGTTGCCCCTACAGTTGGCACATATGGCCGGTTCCTCCCTTTTCTTTGTGCAGGCACCAGAAAGATGCGGTCCTGCACATTTAACGCATCTGGGGGCGAGTTCGCATTGGTTTGCCCCATGTCTAAATCTCTGGCATAGATAGCATTGTGTGGGCCCACTAGGTTTTTGGTATAATTCTATGGTAACCTTCATATGAAGTAGTCTCTCTACTTTGAATATTTTTCTAGCCTCCGCTGTGTTCAATAGGTTGACCTGAAAATTGGCCGTTTTTCTTCTTGGCGCTGATACTATGTTTCCAGCGTCATCGATTTCTGTCTGTGGTTTAGACATTTGGAATACGTCTTGCACCGGAAAGCCCTTCTCGGCGAGTGCGTTCTTGACGTCCTCTGGGGTCCAGTAGGGCGTCAGTCTTTTAACGACGACCTTCAGTGTACTCTTCGGGTCGTCGTTGTACGTGAAGAATTCTAGATTGCGCTTCCTGAATTCTTGCTTGAGGTATTGAAAATCGTCTGGGTTGGTAGCCTGGTATACGATGCTATCACCCTTGTATGTGGTACTGAGGGCACCCGTTAGTTTTCCCTGGATTTGCCCTATCAAGGTCGTGTACCCTTTTGTCTCGAACACGGTGATAGGGGGAACCCTTCGGCCTCTGTTGGTTCTTTGGTTTCTATTTTGGGTGGGGCCACCTTGCGCCTGGGGGGCTACTGGGCCTGTTTTCTCCTGTCCCCTGTTTCCGCCCTCTGGCGTCCTCTGGGTGACATTTGGTGTTGGTGCTGCGCTTTCTGCGTTTGCACTAGTATCTGTTGTTGGTTTATGGGGGCGGTCAGATTTCGTGATTTCGATTTCTGTGCCCTGGCATTGTTGTGGCAGTACAGGATTTACCTGTTCAGCTGTTTCGACATGTTTTGGGTTTTCTTTTGCTGAGGCAGGTGGCGTGTGCAGTTGATTTTCTTCCGCAATAGCGGGTTGCAGGGGCTGCCCAGACTTTTCCTGTTTTTGAAGCAGCCTCCCGCTTCGCCGCAGACGTCCCTCGCCCTGTGATGAGATAGAGCTGGCGTCACTGTCGGTGGCAATGACAAGATTGTCAGAGTCCGAGCTAGTGACTGAAGATGGTGATGGGGGTGGGTGGTCCATTGATGGAGCAAGAGATGATGATGAAGTCGTGATAGATGTCGGGTCCACACTGTGTGAGTCGCTGCTTGGATGTCGATCTTGTGGGTGCCCCATAGTGGGGCAACCGTGAAATGAAACGGTTTACAGAGTTTGTCCTATATTTCGACAATTTCCGTGCCAGTGACCTTTCCCTACACCTGGCAGGCGCGGGATACCACCAAGGGCCTCACAGTCAGTCTGTTTGACTATGTGGCTCGGCGGGTCCCTGGACTGCAGCTTCCCTAACACCTATGGCACAGAAATTCTCGAACAATATCGCTGATTAATACGCCTACCCGCGGCGCGATGTACTTCCTTCTTCTCGATCTATCCCATGTCAGAACGAGCGCTCAAGTGGTCCAGAATTCCGTCCCCGGTCGCGAGTGTGCAGCACGACTTTTGCTTTTCTAGAATCGACAGTTTTGCTTTTCCTGAGAAACACACACTCGACCAAGTCCGGAGAACCAGAACACAGCGCGACCCGCTAGCCCTAACGACACGGCAGAGCACGCCGCTATAGCGCGAGCACGCAAGACGGCGACCAAGCACACGAGAGCCAAGCAACGAGGCGAGCTCCGGACAAAGGCGGCGAGAGCGCGCGGTGGGAAATTCCAGGGCTGGAGCACAATAGCGGCGCGGAGCACAGGTAGACGCACGTCCGTCCGCTTCGCAGTCCCACCTCGGAATGGCCTGGCACCCAGCGCGCCCCGCCGCCGCACCTTTACCAGCTCGCCCCGTTGTGGCCGCCGACCAATGGGCCGCGAGCGCAACCGGCCGCCGCACCCGAGAGCATAAAGGACCCCCACCCCTGGCGGCGCCGCCACTCCGCTGCTCGACTCGCTGCGGCTCGCACCGTCGTTCGTCTCGTCTCGTTTTTACACCACAGCGCATCGCCATGTCCGGACGCGGAAAGGGAGGCAAAGTCAAGGGCAAGTCAAAGTCCCGCTCAAGCAGGGCCGGGCTCCAGTTCCCGGTCGGCAGAATCCACCGCCTCCTGCGCAAGGGAAACTACGCCGAGCGCGTCGGCGCCGGGGCGCCCGTCTACCTCGCCGCCGTCATGGAGTACCTCGCGGCTGAGGTGCTCGAGCTGGCCGGAAACGCGGCCCGCGACAACAAGAAGACGCGCATCATCCCGCGCCACCTGCAGCTTGCCATCCGCAACGACGAGGAGCTCAACAAGCTCCTGTCGGGCGTCACCATCGCACAGGGTGGTGTCCTGCCCAACATCCAGGCCGTCCTGCTGCCAAAGAAGACCGAGAAGAAGGCCTAAACAGAGAGGCCAGGCACTCGGCACGCCGCGCTTTGCCGGCTCGCCTCGGCTCACAACAATCGGCCCTTTTCAGGGCCACCACACAAACCTACGTCCAAAGCAAAATTTCAGTCGTCCTCGCCGCGCTTTACTTTACTTTAACTTCACTTCCACAGCCGCCGCCGGCAAGAAGACCGTACCAACTGCTACGATTGCAGGGGGAGATATTCTGCGAGGTACCTCGGTGTCACGCCTGACATCCAAGTGTCACATAGGGGAACTTGGCACAAACGCTCACGCCAGGATGCAGATCCTGTACCCCTGTTCCCTCGACCCCGCAACAGGGGTAGCGATACTGGAAATATGCGCGCCCTGTATGGGGCTATGCAGCCAGATCGACGATGCATCGCCTACAGAAGGGTCCAAAGCAGAGCGCTCTACGACGGGCCTTACACGTCCCCGCGGCAGACCTGCCTAGAACCACCCACAACACGATTCCGCGCCCTGGCAGAAGCGTTCTACGCCACCGCGCGGAATTCAGAAAATGACTATTACGTCTTGACCCTTGGGCAATATGAACAGATGTGCAAGACCCGACCCGAGTCGCTACTCCAGCAGTAGCACAAACAGAACACATAATCACTCTCAACAAACAGCAACGTCCGAAAAAGCACACTACCAAAGATAAGAACAACACACAGAAAAGAGGAGCAAATGTCCACAGGCGACAATAACCTCCACCAACTCCCCCTCTAACGGTAGAGGACTAAAACAGAGAAGAACAAGAAGAGCCGCCGCCATCTTGTCGTCCACAGCCCGTGTGGCCCAACAAACAAACACACACACACACACACACACACACACACACACACACACACACACACACACATTTCTCTTGTTTTGTTTCGTTTGCCTCAAGCACCTCCACGCACGCACAGTCGCCTTCCAAACGACAACGACAGCAATAATCACCACTGTTAAACGAGCGTGTCGACACACCGCCCTCCACTCCCGCGCGCCCCATACAAACGAAACAGCTGATGCGGCCGCCTATGGGCACGCCTTGCCTCGGCAACTCCAACGCCGCCGCAAACACACAGCCAAAACCACGCAAATATTCACCGCCTCTCGCACAACAACAACAACACACAGCCCGGCGTCTCCATCGATCGATAAACAAAACAAACACACAACGCCCTCTCTCGCGCGCACACACACACACACAGCCACAAGACCCGCTTCCTTTCCTTTCTCCCAGTCACGTCACGTCAGTCAAACGCAAACGAAATGAAATGAAGAATGAAAGAAAGAAGGCAGGCAGGCAGGCAGGCAGGCAGGCAGGCAGGCAACACACGCAGCAACAACACAGACTCTTTCGCACTTTTCAATTTCCGAACAGTGTGGTGGCCCTGAAAAGGGCCGTTTTCGTCTCTCCCACGGCCGCGGGAAGGCCATCGCGGCACAGCACACCGGCTGCGACGCGCCTAACCGCCGAAACCGTACAGGGTGCGCCCCTGCCTCTTCAGGGCGTACACCACGTCCATCGCCGTCACAGTCTTGCGCTTGGCGTGCTCAGTGTACGTCACCGCGTCGCGGATCACGTTCTCCAGGAACACCTTCAGCACTCCGCGGGTCTCCTCGTAGATCAGACCAGAGATGCGCTTCACGCCGCCCCTGCGAGCCAGGCGGCGGATCGCGGGCTTCGTGATGCCCTGGATGTTGTCGCGCAACACCTTGCGGTGCCGCTTGGCGCCACCCTTGCCGAGCCCCTTTCCTCCCTTGCCGCGGCCAGTCATCTCTTCTAAATCCTCAAAAAAGCTCAAGGCAAGCAAAACGTCTGCTGCAGCGGCTGGCTCCTCACCCGGCGCTAGCGAGTCGGCTACGGTCTGCGCCCGGCGCCACTTCGCACATTGCTGAGGGATGGACCCTCTTCCGGAAACGAAGTTCTAGCGCTTACGCGCTTCTCCTTCTGAAATGGCGGGGTGATGCTACGGGATAACATGGCGGGTGTTTCTGCTGCTTGACTTGTGCTGGTTTTTTTTTTTTTTTTTTTTTTTTTTTTTTTTTTTTTTTTTTTTTTTTTTGAAAGATGAAAGAATAGGCAGAGGAATAGTTAGAGAGGCGGAAAACGAACGGCCGAAATGGCTGGCCGGAGGGGAGAATGACGCACGCTGACGGATGATGATGATGACCTCGCACTGCATGGCTATCCGAAGTCGAAGTACTGGCGATACTCGGCGGGGGGACGGCCCGTCACATGGAGTTCCATGAGTTCGGCCAACAGTTGCCATTCTCTGCTCGAGAAGATGGGATGTTTGTCAATGAGGAGTAACTCCTTCCTGGTCAAGAAATTGAGCCACCTGAGCTGATACTGGGTAAAGCGATTAGGGTGATGGGGGAGGGGAGGCCGAAAACGTGGCAGAGTGTAGGGGTACGGGTGGTCAAAGAAGGGATAAGACCCGTCCTGGAGCGATGACACTAGGCCCCGAAGAAAAGGCTGCATCTCGCGTTCAGAGGGAAAGCGGGGTTGCCGCAACCTCTGGATGATGGACTGCTCTACCGTGGAGGAGTCGGTTGTTGCCACAGCACGCTGACCTGCAGACGTCGGAACCGAGGTGGACGACGGAGGCGGCACAGCGTCGGTGTCCATAGGCGCAACCACTGGCGGCGCGGCAGGGGACGGAGCGGCGGTCGGCTGTGCGGCCGCATCAACCCCCACCGGCCGACGCACGGGCGGGGCGTCGGCGGGAACCGCCGACGTCTTCTTGGGGCGCTGCAACCTCTTGATGAGCGGCTGCTCCACAGGGGATGAGTCGGTCATTGTCACAGCACGGTGGCCGGCAGGCGTCGGAACTGAGAGGGACGGCTGCGGCGGCACATCGCCGGTGTCCATAGGCGCAACCACTTGCGTCGCGGCAGGGGACGGGTCGGCAGGTGCCTGCGTGGCCGCATCGACCCCCGCCGGCCGGGGCACGGGGGGGGGCGGCGGCGGAAACCGCCGACGTCTTCTTGACGGCTCGCAGCTCATCGCGCAGCTGCTGGAGCTGGCGATGGACGGCCGTGAGCTCTTCTTTCAGCGCGGCCCGTTCGGCCGCAAAGGCGGCTTGGAAGCCGGCCATAGCGTGGTCGGTAGCGGCTTCAAGACGGCGCGGCTCGCACCCCACGCCGGAGCGGGGGGGCGGGGCGGCCGACGTGGTCGTGGACGCCGCCGCAGGACGTGGTGCGGCGGACAGACGGCGAAACTCCCGAAGGTAGCCGCAGCTACGCGAATTCGCGGCGTGCGACCCGCCACAATTCACGCACCTGCTGGTCGAACCACGAGGCTTCGTACAGCGGCGAGTGTCGTGAGCCGCCGCGCACTTCAAGCACGCGACGGCGTTCGTGCACTCCCGCGCGGCATGCCCCAGTTGCTGGCAATTGTAGCACTGGAGGCCCATCCGATGCTGCTGCGTTCGCCTGCGCCGTGGCGGACGTGGGCGGCGGCCGGTGAACCCCAACGCGTGGAGGAGAACTTCCAGTGCGGCGGCAAACTGCTGTACAGCCATAGCGTGACGTGCGCGGTGACAGTAGCAATGTGTCGCAGCGAGTCGAGCAGCGAATACTAACTCGGTATGCCGGGCGCCGCGCCCGGCGCACGCGCCAGCCCCCCTATATAGACTCTGGCCCGCCCTCCCCCCACCACGCGCAACCGAGGGCATATAAGCGCACCACGGTGGCTGGCGCGCGCCCGTGTCGTCAAGGCAGCACCCGACGCAGCACCTCGCCTCCACGCCGCTCCGCTACCGCTACCGCTATGGCCCGCACAAAGCAAACGGCCCGCAAGTCCACCGGCGGAAAGGCGCCGCGCAAACAGCTCGCCACCAAGGCGGCGAGGAAGAGCGCGCCCGCCACCGGCGGCGTCAAGAAGCCCCACCGCTACAGGCCGGGCACCGTCGCCCTGCGAGAAATCAGGCGCTACCAGAAGAGCACAGAGCTGCTCATCCGCAAGCTGCCATTCCAGCGCCTAGTGCGCGAGATCGCCCAGGACTTCAAGACCGACCTGCGCTTCCAGAGCTCCGCGGTCATGGCCCTGCAGGAGGCCAGCGAGGCCTACCTCGTCGGCCTCTTCGAAGACACCAACCTGTGCGCAATCCACGCCAAGCGCGTCACCATCATGCCCAAGGACATCCAGCTCGCGCGCCGCATCCGCGGCGAGCGCGCCTAAACACCGCGCCAGCCGCTGGGCACCGCCCACGCACGCAACAAACAAAACGGCCCTTTTCAGGGCCACTAACATCACTCCGTCGCGAGCAAACTTTGTCGGTCGCCTCTCGCCCCACAACCACAGAACGAAAGACAAAACACCACTTCCACTTCCCGTCCGTCCGCCACAGCCGCTCTCCTCTGCCAGCTTGCTGGCGCGCGCAACAATCAACATCATCCCTCCCCGGCGCGGCGCTCAAAGCGCACAATACCCATCGGCCGACGCCGTCAACCACACGGCCGGCCGACGCTTCGTTTCGAAAAGAAAAAAAAAAAAAAACAAAAACAAACAAAAAGCCAGGCACGTCCAACGCCACCGACCCTTTCCACATCTCAACGTCCCCCGCCCCCGTTGCAAGAACAAACACACACACACAAAAGACAAGACACATCCGAGAAGACGGCAGGCAGGCAAACCAAAGTATTCAAACAACATGACACAAAACCAACCGTCGGCCGGCCGCGACCAAAAAAAAAAAACGGCGACAATCAACCGCAACGACAAAACCGCTACCGCCGCCCGCACCCGCCACCGACCCCCCCGCAATCCAACCACCACGGCACGCAAACAGTGTCCACACACGGGCATACAGGAAACGCCAGACGACACAACCACACCGCAACACAAACACGACAATCAAAACCTTCCAGACGTGCTTTGATGGCCCTGAGAAGGGCCGTTTTGGGCCGCGCGTCTGTTGCGCGCCACTAGACGACGGGGACGGGGGGTGCGGACGACGGAGTCAACCGCCAACCCTTCCTTTCCCATTCCTCTCTTCTTCTCCTCTACTTCTTCTTCTTGGGCGAAGCCTTCGCCTTAGACGGCGTCGTCGCCTTCTTCGGGCGCGGCGCCTTCGGCTTCTTCGTCGGAACCTTGGCGGCCTTCTTCGCCTTCGACGGCGACTTGGCCTTGGCCGGCTTGGCAGCAGCCGCCTTCTTCGCACCGGCGGGAGCGGCCGACGCCGCAGACGCCTTCTTGGCGGCGCCCGCCTTCCGACCAGTCGCCGCCTTCACGCCACCAGCCTTCTTTGCGCCGGCCGCACGGGCGCCCTTCTTCTCCTTGCTGGCCGGAGCGGCGCGCTTCTTCTTGGCACCGCCGGCCCGAGCCTTGCCGCCCTCAGCCGCCCCGCCGCCGGCGCCGGCAAGCTTGAAAGAGCCGGACGCGCCCTTCCCCTTCGTCTGCACCAGCTCGCCCGCCACCACGGCCGACTTGAGGTACTTCTTGATAAACGGCGCCAGCTTCTCCGCGTCCAGCTTGTAGTGCGCGGCAATGTACTTCTTGATCGCCTGCAGCGACGATCCGCCGCGCTCCTTCAGACTCTTGATGGCGGCCGTCACCATCTCAGAGGTGCGCGGGTGCGCAGGCTTGGCGCGCGGCTTCTTCGCAGACGACGCAGACTTTGCCTTCTTCGTAGTGCCGGTGGCGGCGGGTGCCGCAGCAGTCTCGTTCGTAGCCGCCTGATCTGCCATTTCGACGACGCGCGTTAACACACAACACAGCGAGCAGCGAGAGCGAGAGGAGACACGCAGCGAGCGGAGCGCACAGCAGAGGAATAGCCGCCTCGCGCCACAGGCCCAGCCAGTGTCGCGGGCGGGCGCGGACGGCCGAGAGAGCGGCCGCCACTCTGCGCGCCGCCGCGCCGCGCCTCCCGCGCTTGCTACCCAGTTCGAGTTAGTCTTCCGTAGTGTGCAGACGTGCTACGCGTGCGCTGCCATGAGTTCGGCATCTAGCTCAGCGGAGGGTGTGGCGGATCGCCGTCCGGCGGAGCTCGCTTCGTCGGCGGCCCCATCCGGCCCCCCAACCATGACGACCCGGCAAAGGCGTAAGGGCAATGATCTATTGACGACCACAGCGAGGACTCTGGACATGGCAATGGATTATTCTACTGACGCGTCGTTGGACGACGACGCTACTCGCCCGTCGACGTCCCAGTTTCGACGGAAGCGCAGCGATCCTGGACCTGGACTGCCCCATGTGGCGCCCACTGAAGACGGCTTTCTTCGTCCGCCGAAAAAGAAGCAGGCGAAGACCAAGGCCCCGGCGGCCGCGCCTGTCGTGCCTGTAAGCAACAGGTTTGACGTCATCGACGATGGAGGTGTGGCGCCGCCGGCTAATGCGGCACCACAGCAGTCACAACACCACCACCAACAACAGCAGCAGCAGCAACCACGACAGCAGCAGCATAAAATTCCACCGATCGTCCTGCAATATCCGGACACTTATCTGAAGTTGTACGATTGGCTGACGCAACATCTGAAGCAGCCTTTCACAGCGAAGCAGGCTGGAGGCGATAAGTTAAAACTCACTGTCACGGCCACTGAAGACTACGTCACGGTTATGGACATGGTGGGCGCCGAGGGAATCCCGTGCTACACGTTTCCCACTGTTCGACCGCCCACTCTGAAGCTGATATTTCGAGGTATCGTCGATTCTCTTCCGAACGACAGACTCAAGGACGAATTGTCTGCATTGGGATTTGCGGCAACGGTCGTCGACTACCATCGGATGCCTGGCACGCAGCAGAAGTCAGGCCTCCGTGTGGTGGTTCTCCCGGACACACCAGAAAATCGTGATGTGTTTAAAGTCACCAGAATTTGTGCACTCTCCGTTTCTGTCGAGAAGCTGCGTAAGTCACGAGGAGTGACTCAGTGCTTCCGCTGTCAGGGCTTTAACCACGTGGCGCGGCTCTGCACAATGCCGTTTCTATGTGTGAAGTGTGGCGGCCCTCATGACAGCCGCCAGTGTCCCGTCCCCAAAGAAGAACCTGCAAAATGCGGACTGTGTGGCGGCAAGCACCCAGCCAGCTATCGTTCCTGCCAGAAACACAAAGATGCTAGTCGCCGACAGAGGGGTTTACCGCCTCTCAATGCCAAGACTAGACGTGCTGGGACCCATGTCGTCAGAAGCACACCTGCCAGCAGCAGATACACCGATGCACCGCGGCAGGAGCGCGTTCCACTGATGCAACGACGCGCCGCTTACGTCCTCCAGTCTCCGACGGCGGCGGATGTCTTGCGGGGCGACGCCTCTCCGGCGGCACCCCCACCAGCGGCATTTGAGATTGCCTCGGCGTCCTTTCCACCTCTTCGCGGCCGGCGCACCGACGACTTTGGACGTCCCCAACCGACCACTGCGGCAGCTGACGTCAACCAACTTCTGGCGCTCATGCAGACCATGATGACGGCCGTCACCGAGATGAGCCGAGCAATTCAAGCGCTCCCGGCAGTTCTTGCCACGACAGTTGAAGCGGCCATTCGTAGTTCGCTTCGAGCCACCAGCGACGTCGCACCTACTCACCATGCCTAGGCCCCGTCGCTATGAAGACCTCTGTATAGCCACCTATAATGCGGATGGCATTTACCACGACCTACTGGAGGTTCGCCAATTCTTAGAAGATGAGCATGTCGACATCTGCATGGTCAGCGAAACGCATCTGAAGCCGGGCCTGAGGGCTAATCTCGCGAATTATCTCTGCTATCGGAACGATCGCCCCACTCAAGGCGGCGGTACAGCCATCTACATCAAGAGGACGATCTCGCACTATGTTGTCCCGACGCCTCCTTTGCGGAAGATGGAAGCGACAGCTGTGGCCGTCGAGACTTCGGTCGGCACCGTCACCTTTGTGGCCGTCTACCGCCCACCTAAGCCGCATATTGACGTCGACGATGCGAAGGCTTTGTTGCGCCTTCCTGGGAAGCTGTTCCTCGCCGGTGACTTTAACGCAAAGCATGCAGCGTGGAACTCACTCACCACCACTTATGACGGTCGACGTCTCCTCCACGTCCTTGAGCAAGCTGATGCGCATGCTTGTGGGCCCGATGAACCGACATGCTACCCCTCCAGGGGCACTCCGGACGTCCTGGATATCGCAATCACCAAGGGCCTGAATCAGTTCATGACGGCAGAAGTGAGACATGCTCTCAATTCTAACCATCTGCCTGTCATTTTCCAGCTGAATGTCCATCTTCCTCCGCAGACGCCGCGGTGGAATCTGCGACGTACACGTTGGGATGGCTACCGGGAACGGCTCCCCCATCTGCTGGCATTCACTCCACCGGATGCGCCCGTCGATGTTGCCGCGGCGGAGTTCACCACTGCTGTTACCACGGCCCTCCGGCAGTCCACGCCACAGGCCGGTCAGCGGCAGCCACTTCGTCCAGGGTTACCTCATGAGATCCTGGACCTTATCCGTCTTCGCAATCGTCTCTGCAAAGACTGGCGTCTCACCAGGGATCCGGACCTTAAGAGACGTATCAACCAACTTCGGCGCGACGTCAAGGCCGCCCTCATCGCCCACAGGAACCAGCAGTGGGCCTCGAAACTCGAGGCCTTTACGCCGGATGCCAATCATTGGGACACGGTTCGATTCTTCACTAAACGTCGGACGACTGTTCCTCCATTGGACGCCCCAGCTGGACTCGTCTACACCCCTGAGGACAAGGCCAACGCACTCGCCGATGTATTTGAAGCTAACTTCGTCCCTGTGAATGACCCGATAGACGTCCATCACGTTCAGCGCGTGGAAGCGGAAGTCCGGCACTACCTGGACCAACCTGCTGCTGTCGGTGAGGACCAAATTCCGCCCGTTACGACGGACGAAGTTCGGACGTGCATCGCTGGCCTGAACACCACCAAGGCGCCGGGGGCAGATGACATACCCAACCGAGCCCTGAAGGAACTTCCTCCAGCAGCCTATGTCTGGCTGGCTGCGGTTTTTAACAACATATTCCGGGCGCTGACGTATCCCGAGGCATGGAAACGGGCTGCAGTTATCCCCGTTCCAAAACCGGGGAAGAACAGGAAGGAACCGGCCAGTTATCGACCTATCAGCCTCCTCCCTCATATCAGTAAGGTCTTCGAACGGCTGCTGCTACGACGAATCCGCACCATAATGGACCAACGGAGGCTCCTCCCGCCGGAGCAGTTTGGGTTTCGACGCGGCCACTCCACCGAACAACAGGTGATCCGCGTCGTCGAAGACATCACCCTCGCCTTTAATAACCGGGAATACTGTGGGGCCGTATTCCTCGACATCTCCAAGGCATTCGACAGCGTCTGGCATCAGGGGCTTCTCTGGAAATTGATGCAGCACGGCTTTCCCCGATCGATGGTACAGCTGCTCGCCTCCTACCTCCGAGGGCGAACCTTTTCTGTTCGCGTTGCCAACTCCTGTTCGACTCTCCGGAACATCGACGCTGGCGTCCCTCAGGGATCCGTCCTTGGGCCGATCCTTTACTGCCTCTTTACGTCGGACATCCCCACCTCCCCCAGGGTGGAAAAAGCTATATACGCTGACGACACCGCCATCTACACCCGCAGCCGCTGGCCTCAGGCCATGCACCGTCGGCTTCAGGAAGCCTGTTCCGACCTTGAAGGATGGTCCCGCAAATGGCGGATCCGCTTCAACGCACAGAAGAGCCAGGCCGTCATCTTTACCAGGAGAAGACCGCCGCAAGTGCCGGAACTTCGGTTATTCGGCGAAGTCATCGCGTGGCTGCCCTCAGTGACGTATCTCGGTGTCGTGCTGGATCGTCAGCTCATCTGGCAACAGCATGTCACGGCCACCCGCCGGAAAGTGGACCAGCGCCTGGGAGCCCTTTACCCGCTGCTTAATGAAGGCTCCTCACTGTCGGTTGCGAATGGCCTCCTCATCTACAGGCTGTTCGTACGGCCGATTATGGACTATGCCTGCGTCGCCTGGGGCAATGCTGCCACCCGCCACATTCAACGACTTCAAGCGCTGGAGAATAAGGCGTTCCGAAGAATCCTCCACGTGCACCCGCAGTTCCCGTCTCGTTACGTACACGACGCTCTGCAGGAACCTGAGGTCCTTCGCAGATTTCAACAAAAAGCCAGACGCCTGTATCACAAAGCCGTGGTCTCGGAGAACCCACTCATACGGAACATCGGAGTCCCGTCAGATGTTCGGGACACATACCAACGACCAGTCGCACTGCTTAACAGGTAACGCACCTGGCAGTGTCCAACCCACAGAAGTCCAATTCCATTTGATTCTCTAATCCGCCAATAAAGAAGACATTTTCCTCCACCTGAAGTTCCTTCTCCCATACCCAGACTTAGTAGTCAATGCCTTCGGGTAAATACTACATTCCCTCAACCCTGCCGGTAGTTTAGATGATGCGGACCGGTGCGCTTGCTACCAGTGCCGACTGAGATGTCGCATAGTGCGGACGGGGTGCTAGCGCG